>NC_047019.1:4242766-4273093 GCF_902652985.1 Pecten maximus | reverse complement strand
GTCTACAGTCAGTACCTGGCAACTGCCCCACGTAGGTTTCAAACTCGCAACCCGAAGGTGGAGGGCTAGTGTTTAAGTGTCGGGACACCTTAACAACTCGGCCACCACGGCCCCTAATTTTTTGATTAGATAGAAACAACTCTATACTTTTTATCAGTTAAAAAAACAAACTAAGATGCAGGTTCTGTCTACTCATATTGGGATGACCTTACCATATTCGACCTAATAAGTCCATTGTGTGCTTACAAAACAAAAGGTGTGCACTTCATAAAATCATGTACATGGGGAAATTTCATTTACATACCCTGATGTAGTGAAAACAAACTAGTTTCCTTGAAAAAATGGAAGATTATATTTGGCAGATCACAGAGGTAATTAGAACTTTTGTTTCAATTAGAGTACCCATCCTCAAACATACTGCAGCCTCCTAAAACACAGTGAGTTGCACACTCGTCAACCACAGGGGAGGCGGTCCTAAATTATCATACATCTCACACACAGGGGAGGCAGTCCTAAAATGACCTTACATCTCACACACAGGGGGGCCATCCTAAAATGACCATACATCTCACACACAGGGGAGACCATCCTAAAATGACCATACATCTCACACACAGGGCAGGCCATCCTAAAATGACCATACATCTCACACACAGGGGAGACCATCCTAAAATGACCATACATCTCACATACAGGGGAGGCCATCCTAAAAAGACCATACATCTCAGACACAGGGGACCGGAGACCATCCTAAAATGACCATACATTTCACATACAGGGGAGGCCATCCTAAAATGTCAATACATCTCAGACACAGGGGAGGCCATCCTAAAATGACCATACATCTCACACACAGGGGGCCATCCTAAAATGACCATACATCTCACACAGGGGAGGCCATCCTAAAATGACCATACATCTCACACACAGGGGAGACCATCCTAAAATGACCATACATCTCACACACAGGGGGCCATCCTAAAATGACCATACATCTCACACACAGGGGAGGCCATCCTAAAATGACCATACATCTCACACACAGGGAGGCCATCCTAAAATGACCATACATCTCACACACAGGGGAGGCCGTCCTAAAATGACCATACATCTCACACACAGGGGAGGCCATCCTAAAATGACCATACATCTCACACACAGGGGAGACCATCCTAAAATGACCATACATCTCACACACAGGGGAGGCCATCCTAAAATGACCATACATCTCACACACAGGGGAGGCCGTCCTAAAATGACCATATATATACATCTCACACACAGGGGGCCATCCTAAAATGATCATACATCTCATACACAGGGGGCCATCCTAAAATATCCATACATCTCACACACAGGGGAGGCCATCCTAAAATGACCATACATCTCATACACAGGGGAGGCCGTCCTAAAATGACCATACATCTCATACACAGGGGAGGCCGTCCTAAAATGACCCTACATCTCACACACAGGGGAGGCCATCCTAAAATGACCATACATCTCAAACACAGGGGAGGCGGTCCTATAAATGACCATACATCTCACACACAGGGGAGGCCATCCTAAAATGACCCTACATCTCACACACAGGGGAGGCCATCCTAAAATGACCATACATCTCACCCCTGCGAAACGATTATGAATAATTCATGAACATTCATGAATAGTTCATGAATTATTCATGAACTTAGTTCATGAATATTCTTGATTTGTTCATGAACATTTTCATGAAATTCATGAACTTAAAACTTCATGAATATTTTTTTGAAATTATGTTCATGAACATTCATGAATTATATCAAAGTTTGGATTCATGAAATCATCATAGTTCATGAATGTTCATGAACATTTCCATACATGATAATTCATGAATCCTTCATGAATATTCATGAACTTAAAAATATGATGAATACTCATGAATGAAATATTCATAAACATTCATGAACCCTTCATGAATATTCATGAACTTAAAACTATGATGAATGTTCATGAATGAAATACTTCATGAACATTCATTAATCCTGAAATCAAGATTTTCATTCATACAATCATCATTTTTCATGAATATTCATGAACTATTCTATTCATGATAATTCATGATTAATTCATGAGTTATGAACTTATTTAGAAAATGAATTTGCATGCATTTTACCACTTAATTTCATCAAAGTTTGTCATGAACTGTATCACTATGCATGTTTGACAATATCCTTGTAGTCCTTCCATTAAAAATTGCATTCAAATGGATCCATCACTTGTTTCAAAATTCATAACTGCTTGAAATGAGTATATTTACACAATCGTTTGGATGGAAAATCCTTTTAACATTCTTCAGATAAGAGTGATTTATTTTCATTATTGCATTAATTCTCATTGCACATATGATGTGTGTTTGAACAATTTAGTTAAATGGGCAATGCAATTTAAGAAATGCCAAAGCTATTTGAATATTATGTGCACTATGTAAATTTAGGTCACATGCATGGTGATTGATTTTAAGTTAATTCTTATTTATAAACAGGTTGACATATTTCCAGAGTTGAATATTTCATTTCCTGGTAGTGTTGTATTGATCATGAAACAGGTATGAAAGATAAATACTTGCCTTCATTTGTAAAATAACATGTTATTCATCTCTGTGAGAAAAGCCTCATGGCTGACATGTATTGGAACTCTCCTGCTAGAAGTTTTTGGGCGGGAAAAATTTGGCGGGAAATTTGAAGTTTTCTTATTGTTTCCTTATTCTTCTTTAAGCCAACATCAAAATTGTAATATAGACATGGAATTAAATTTAAAACTTTTTAGATATTAAGTTTGTTATTCAATTTAAAATGTAAGGTATTTTTTTATTCAAGAAAATGTTCAATTTTAAGGTCAAATTCTCATTCCTTATTTAAAGTTCTTCAAAATTCATTACTATTTTATTCATTTTGATGAATTTTAATGAATATCATCAATGCATGAAAATTCATGAATAGTTCATAATCACATAATATTCTCATTCATTAAAGTTCTTCAAAATTCATTATCAACTGTTCTTACTATTTCATTCATTTTGATGAATTTTAATGAATATCATCTATGCATGAAAGTTCATGAATAGTTCATAATCACATATGATGAACTATCATGAATCTTAATGAATTTGTAAAATTATTCATAAAAGTTCATGAAGAGTTCATGAGAGGTATTTGATGAATATTCATGAACATTTTTTCATGAATCAAAAACTTACAGTATTCTTGAAAGTTCATGAATGATTCATGAACATTCATGAACTCATGAATATCATCTCGCAGGGGCACACACAGGGGAGACCGTCCTAAAATGACCATACATCTCACACACAGGGGAGGCCGTCCTAAAATGACCATACATCTCACACACAGGGGAGGCCGTCCTAAAATGACCATACATCTCACACACAGGGGAGGCCGTCCTAAAATGACCATACATCTCACACAGGGGAGGCCATCCTAAAATGACCATACATCTCACACAGGGGAGGCCATCCTAAAATGACTGTACATCTCACACACAGGGGAGGCCATCCTAAAATGACCATACATCTCAGACACAGGGGAGGCCATCCTAAAATGACCATACATCTCACACAGGGGAGGCTGTCCTAAAATGACCGTACATCTCACACACAGGGGAGGCCGTCCTAAAATGACCGTACATCTCATACACAGGGGAGGCCATCCTAAAATGACCATACATCTCACACACTGGGCAGGCCATCCTTAAATTACCATACTGATCAGTGAGGACATTAAACAATACCAAACACAACCAATCTTTGAAGTCATCAAGCTGAACTCAGACTTATTTATCTCCCTTTAATGGTTGCATCTACCGAGTACGGGTATATAATACAGTAACAAGCCATTAGAGCAAAAGAAATTCCTTTCTTGTTTAACTGTAGGAAAAGAGGAGACTTTAGCCTTTTTCCCACTGGTTTGGGATGGGGTTTCATTTTGGGAAGAAAATTGGAGAATTAGAAAAGATTTTGTAAGATTTAGCAGCCTATTTTGTGAATGGGGCCCATTAACGACTCCAAAAATCCCCAGAAAAACCCTAAGAAAAAGTCCTGAGTCTCAGCTTGATGTGTCAGATTATGATGTTCAATCATTTTGCCTTAATCACTTATCGGGCTATATATGAGTGATTATGGCAAAAGTTACTTTAGAAATACTTTTTTCCCTGGTTTGGGATCTGCCATTCAGGCCAACCTTATGATATATTGTGTTTCACTGTTTGGCATTGACCGACCCACATCTCTGAAAGTTGGGTCGGTAGGTAGGGAAAATATTTATTTTTTTTCTCTAGCTTCAAAATAGATTTTTTTTAGTTTATGAAATTCACACAAGAAAACATAACATAACAACAAGAGCTGTTGGAGAACAGCATAGCTCGTCTCGCAAATGTTTGTCAATAAATAATTAAAATATATTAATTGGAATGGTTTCGCAAATTGCATTAATAATATTTATATTGTTAACTTGATCAGATTATGTTTTGTGAATTCATGCAATTTTTAAAACCATATCATTTTATATATATATATAAATTATTTATTGACAAACATTCGGGAGACAAGCTATGCTGTTGTTAAATGAATATATTAAATACAAATGTAATTGTTTTTGGACATATTTCTTCAATTTTTTGACAAAATATTATCCTAATGAGAGTTGTCTCCCTTGAAAAATGTGGACCAGTATAAAATGTCTATTGTGAGCATTTCCACATTGTTTTATTTTCAGTTTCACTCCAAGAAGGGATAGTGTAATTCCATAGGGACTCTTTTACCAAATATCAGCACCCTAGTACATCATAAAGTGACGTGTTAATAGCTTTCAACATTTGCACACAAATTTTAAAAATGTGTTTTTTTCCCCAAAAAATCTTTCAGTTTAACTCTGGCAAGGGATAGTTTAACCCCCACAGGGAACCTAATACCATGTATTACTATGGCTTTCAACACTCACAACATAAACTTAACACAAAGTCCAAAGATTTAAAAGCAAAAACAAAAAAACACAGACTAAAAAGAAAAAATCAATTTTTTTTTTAAAGTTTTACTCCAGGAAGGGATTGTCTACCTCCATAGGGACTCTATTGCGAAATATCAGCACCCTAGTACAATTATAAGGTGATGTATTAATACCTTTTAACACTTGCACCAAAAACTTAACACAGAAATATTCTAAGTCCAAAAATTTGAAAATTCTGGTTTTTTCCCAACAAAATCTTTCGGTTTTACTCTGGCAGGGGATAGTTTAACCCCAGAGGGACTCTATTGCCAATTATCAGCACCCTAATACAATTATAAAGTGATGTATTAATACCTTTCAACACTTGCACCAAAAACTTGACGCAGAAATATTCTAAAGTCCAAAAATTTTCAAAAAACTGTTTTTTTTTCTCCAAAAATCTTTTAGTTTAACTCAAACCGGCAGGGTATAGTTTAACCCCCACATGGACCATATTACCATAAATTACTATGCCTTTCAACACTTGAACCAAAAATTTAACATTTGAAAAACCAACGCCGACGCCGGAGTGACGACATAAGCTCTCACTCTTCTTCAAAGAGACAAGCTAAAAATAAATATTTAATTCAACATCAAATTAAAACTAACACATAAACACTTTGAAGAAAATGTCACGGTCCTTGAACCGCTTGATCAATTATAAAAAAAAAAAAAAAAAAAATTAAAAGGCAAAAAAATTTTGGCTGATAATTTTCCAGTCGGTCGGTCAATGCCAAACAAATTTTATTTCATTTTGGGCCTCAATGTTGTACGAATGCTTTGAAGTTTTGTGAAAAGGCACAAAGTGAACACCTATCTTATACATGTATAAGGATGATAGAGACAAGTTTTGGAACTAAAATTCAAATAGTGGACGTGTGGCCTTGTACGCACTTATTGAAATGTTGTAAGTCTGGAAATTTCATGGCCATGGTCAACATATGAAAAGCATTAAAATATGGAGCTCAATGTTTATGCAATGTCTGAGGTCATATATATGTGGATAGTATCATGGTTGCATTTTGTGTGGCATAACTCCAGTTTTTTTGTTTTTTGTTTAAAGTCCTATTAACAGCCACGGTCATTTAAGGACGTGCCAGGTTTTGGAGGTGGAGGAAAGCCGGAGTACCCGGAGAAAAACCACCGGTCTACAGTCAGTACCTGGCAACTGCCCCACGTAGGTTTCGAACTCGCAACCCAGAGGTGGAGGGATAGTGTTAAAGTGTCAGGACACCTTAACCACTCGGCCACCGCGGCCCCGTGCTAGTGATGGAAATCAGATGAGATCTTCATATTTAAACATCAACATAAACGCCAAACCTTGGCTAGCTGATATACGGTTGATCGAACAAACCAATCTGCCTTTTCTTTTTAGTGGGCATAGGTCGGTCAGAGACCGACGCTTTAGTCCTACATACTACAAGCAGTCAAACAAGCATCTGCGAGACCCTGTTGACTATTGAAGAAAACAAAATAAGAGATTTATTCTTGAAAACGGGAAACCACCATGAAAAATTCTCAAATAATTTTTTGATTATAACATTGATGTCGCTAGAAATATTTTGAAATTGATTAATTTTAGATAAAAACCAATGATCGGGCCCATAACATACAACAGCAATAGATGAAAAATGACACGAGTCATGAGGATTTAACTGGAATTGAAAACCTTCCTTTATGATCAAGAGAACCACAGGCCTTAACGGTATTCTGACTCTAAAGACCCTTGTACTATTGGCATATATATTCAGCAGCAAGTATAGAAGCACTGTTGTTGACCATGGCTGTCATTGTGGATTTTGGACCGACCAGAAAAATAACAACACTTGGTCAGGACCATCGCAGAATCATTATAAGCCAAATTTGAGCTAAATGCCACTAGTAGAACTTGAGAAGAAGTTTGAAATAGGTGTTGTTCAGGAAAACCATGGTTGTGTAATCATGTTACAAAATGGCTGCCGTAACTGCCATATCAAAGATTTTACGAGGCTGAAAATTAGCAGCATTTTGTACGTTCCCCTTCCTTAACAACCTCACCAATTTCCAGATTAATGGCAGAACGAGAGAAATTCAATCTGATTAAAATCAGCTGTTATATGGCTACGTTTACTATGCACTACGCCTGAACGTTCAGGCATAGTGCATAGTAAACGTTGCCATGTAACAGCTGATTTTAATCAGATTGGGAGGTGTTTGAAATAAGTTTTTCAAGATGGCTGTCATGATGGCCATCTTGGATTTCTGACCAATCCGAAAAATAACAACACTTGGTCAGGACCATCTCAGGATCATTTCAGGTATGTCAGAGCTGAATCCCACTGGTGGAACATGAGAAGAAGGTGTTGTTCAGGAAAACCATGATTGCAGAATCATGTTACAAAATGGCTGCAGTGAAACTTTTTTAGGAGAATGAAAACAACAACAATTTGTTGACTTCCTTTCCTTAACATCCACAACACTTGGTCAGGATCATGTTTGCCATTTTCGAAATAGGTTACGTGAAGTTGTGGAATGGTGCATGTAGCAAAGTGTTTTGTGTCAAAGTATTATTAATTTGGTGTGAATTAGTGACTGGACTGATTAAATGGGATATATAATACCTAAATGGGAAGTACACACCAGTGTCACCAAGTTTAGACTTATGCATACCGATATTATTGTTCACTTTCTTCCCGCCCTGAAATCAGTTGCTAAAGGTCGGTTGGTGTCAGAACCAAAAATATAGCCAGAGACCTTTCGCTAGCTGAAGTAGAGGAAATTTGGAAAAACTGCCTGCATATGGTTATATATAATTAATGGCAAACTAATTACGTCACAGAAAAATGCTTTTATTGTTGTAATAAATTAAACACATAAACTGTAAGGATTAATTAAAAAAGATATAATAAATTCATGGTTTATTTTTAATAAGATAAAAAAAACTGGAGTGCACTCTTTACACAAACAGCTTCACGTTTTTTTTTTTTAGATCTAGAGAACACTTTTATCATCTTGTCCAATCCTTAATTATAAGATATTCCGTGTACTTTCTGTTGTTTTGGTAATAGTATATATACTTGAGTCCCCAAAAATATTGTTGAGATATATTTCAGTGTTCTACATACGACCTGACTGAGACATGTTCTTTACACAGTGAACTCCGCCAACTACTCATGATGGAACCCCATATTTGCATCACCCCATCTAGATCTACACACGTAGATGGATAACATTTGTTTGTTTTTTGCTCAGTTTGACATTGTTATTTGACCTCGCCTCTGAAAGAGAAATTGGGCTAATATTGGAAATCATAGGTTATATCTGTTTCAGTTATATTGCTAGGACAATAGCAGGCATATATTCGCAGATATTGGCACATTACTTCATATCGACACATGAGAAACGATTGTATACTGTAGCTGGAAGCTAAAAGAACACCTGCTAAATTGCTATGATTTCCCAGTCTTTCCATCAGTTCTAGTGTAATAATCATATGGTCCACTATCGGACTAATCACTAATTATATTAAAAATTACCTAGATGAACTTTGGAAGCTCTCAGTGGAATCGATCTCTGGAATCCATTGAATCTTGGGCTGTCGAGAAGACTATCGTACGAAGCCATCTTGCTTTGAATTTCGAGCCCTTTATTTCCCACAATGCACCTGGCTTCCGTAAATAAACATTGCCACGTGCTTCCGTGTGTGCCTGAGGGCAACGGCGACGACAATCAATAATGTTCAATATGACGTGACACGTGGAATATGGGCAAATAAATAAAGAAGTTGAAAATGTCTGCATGGTTATTAAAGGAACGTTAAACCACGTCACTAATTCCAGCTGGGTATTCTGGTATTCAATATCTAAATTATCAGAACTATCAGAGACTATCGAACTCTGGAACTATAATTATATATATCTCTCTCTACCCCTCCTCTAGTTTGAATGTTTAAATCCAGACTAAAATTATAAAGCTAAATTTCATTTATTATTAAAAAAAGACATTGATATTGCTGACGAGGCAGGGCTAACAGTTTAATGAAAGTTCCATAATAACGTTGCATAAGAATGCATAATTATTTCTGAATCACGATTTTATATGACGAGCCAAGTTACCATTCAAGGAACACTTCCAGTGACCAACCAAATTATATGAAATATTTGATATGATATATTTTATTTGATTTATGAAATATTTTATATACTATATACGGTATCTTATAATAAACGAGATATCTTACGTAATTTTAAGGAAATTGAAATATCTTCTAAAACCTATTAGAAATCTTATATACTACATCTTATATTTAAACCACATACTCCCGAAGAAACATGAATCATTGTTTACATTTTGAGCTTTTTACAGTTTTCGGACTTGATACATACCTAACAGATTATCGTGAATCAGAAACTGAAGGAAAATATGTATATATGAAAGTATACGGGAAATTCCAAAAATAATAACTTGACCAAAAGCGAGTGGAATCGGCAAAACCTGAGTATTTCCTTAGGAAGGGAAATGATTCGTTGGAACTTAGCGAGAAAAGAAAAGGGAATAGACTCGAATTCCGATTTTGCTGGACGTCTATTGGATTGCTGGTTAGCTTTTAAACATTGTCAACTTCACCGATTTAAAATTTTATCGATGTTTTGTTGTATGCATATTGCTACATAAATTTAATTTTAAAAGCAAGTATTTAATTTTAAAGTATGTTTGTTTATTTTGTTCAGTTACCTGGGTATTACGCGAACATTCTGTAAATGTGTTTAAATGAAAGCATTATTAGGCAAAGTTTATGCATGTATGCTCGATATGTAAACAATGGCCATGCGTGTAGTTTATATGCAGTGCACGTTGTTATAGCCTCGTTCTCGACTCCCTGACAACTTTCGTGATAAATATAAATGTTTCGGCATAGCCGTATAATATTCTTTTGGCCCCGGATATGTCGCGACAGGTGGCGTTACTGGTCAAGATGAAGTATGTGATTGGTCAATGTAGCGGTAAATGCAAAATGCAGATATGCAGTTAAAAACGGAACAAAGTTAAGATTGAATGCAAGCTGAATAAGTGGATGAACATATATTTACAAATTATTGAATGTATATTTACAAATTATCGAATATGTATTTACAAATTATTGAATATAAATATAGAATATTGAATAAGAATATTAATTATTAAACATGAAAATAAAATATTAAATATAAATATTAATGAATTTATTGAACCTAAATATAAAATATTGAAAATAGATATAAAACATTGAATACAAATATGGAATTATTGAATATTGCAACGTTTGACCCGTCATAATAATGTATCTATTGTAACATTTGTATTCACGGTGTTTTAGCTATTTTTGCATTAGACTGTATTGTCATTATGATACGATGTTGTGTTTAATCATGTCTATGCTGTTATGTAACGTCAACCTATATATATATATATATATAGATGTCTGATTTATATACAATGACAATTGTTTTTGGTTCTTTTTGTATAACTTATATGTTGTATATATATCGTTAAATCGAAATTGACAAATAAAACACAGTTTAAACTAAACATACAATTATATGTACAAGTATTTCTACTACGGCGTAATAAATGTATTTACAACCTGACCTATATCATGTTGACTAAATTGGTGCAATTTGTCAATATTGACCGAGTTGGTGAAACGCATGGGCTCACAGATAATGTTATCCGTTTTCTTTCTTTCTTTTTCTAATTTGCATATCTGCATATCACGATTTTCATATTGCTGAGATTGCCGATAAAAGTTTAAGTTAACATTACTGCAAAATTACGATGGCGGATATATAAACAATGTGAAAGTAGATAAGAAAATAGTCCTACCCGACTACGTCTCAAAGTAATCACATTCAAAAGTCGTACATGTGTCTAAGCCAATCAAAAGCTAAAGACTGATTGTCCTGCCACGTTGCAAGAGTGAAGTAGACATTCGTCCCAAGTCCCTGTGTTTCATTCATCTTGCAAAGAAGAGGAACAAGGCACGGTGGCTGGGAACAGACCTCAATTCCAAACTTTATTGCGTGGGAACGAAAAATTATTGTGTAGGAACGAAATATTATTGTGTGGGAACGAAATACTATTGCCTGGGAACGAAATATTATTGCCTAGGAACGAAATATTATTGCGTGGGAACGAAATATTATTGCATGGGAACGAAATATTTTGCATGGAAACGAAATATTATTGCATGGGAACGAAATATTATTGCGTGGGAACGAAATATTATTGTGTGGGAACGAAATATTATTGGGTGGGAACGAAATATTATTGTGTGGGAACGAAATATTTTTGCGTAAGAACGAAATTTTATTGCATGGGAACGAAATACTACTAATATAGCGTTGCCAATTTCCGTTCTGTCCCGTTACAATTCAATTTTAACACCTAACTTTTACAAAGTTTGAATATGCTATTGACATTTCTCCAATGTCAAGGCCACTTTTGCTAAATATTGAAAATCATTGAAAACTGTTTCAATCTTACCTAGTAACAACATATTCTTTCATTGATTTGATTTTCATCAAATATTACACAAAGGTCGATTATAAGTATACTTCTGATTGGTATTTCTGGGTATCAAGTGACCGCAGGGGCATTTATGTCTCAGACATTTTCTAGTTGTGCATGTGTGTTTTTCTTTTAATAATTTTACTTAATACCGTTTTGTGTCTATACACATATTGGGCCTTCATCCCAGCATGCTACTGGCCTTGTATCATGACACTGGGACTCTTGGTTATTGAGAAGAAATTTGACGACCTGTGACCTTGAACAAACTAAACATACTGGGCCCCTTTGTTATTGAAAAGATCATTAGATGTCATTTTATGATTTTAACTGTTAAACCCTGTGACTTTGAAATAAGGTAAAGGTCATTCATTTGAACAAACTAAATAGGCCTTCATCCCAGCATGCTTCTTCTCAATATCATCCTCCTAGGTTGCTTGGCTTCTGGGAAGGACAGCGATATCTCATTCAGTTAGAGCTTTGGCAACGTAACCTCCTGTGAAGGTCTGAGGAGGTGGTTCGGCTCTCACTACCTGTTGCAGTGTGTGTCTTGGGAAGCTGAAAAACAGGCTGGTCTGTGCTGTTGTGGTTGTGCTGGATGGAATGAGATTGACCTCCTGTATGTTGTTCAGTGAGGTAGTCACCAGCTACTACTAGGAGACCCTGCCTAAAATGAACCTGGCTGTTCGTGGGACGATAGACCCAGCAAACAAACAAACAAAAATTCATGGGGCAAATAAACAAGAAAACAAAAACAAAAAGACTTGTTACTGGGAAGTTGTAAGTAAAAAATTTTCACCACTTGGCCAGGTGAACCACAGGGGTTTGTAATGAATAATCAAAAATAGAGCCATGATCAGCATATATGTATATATGCTGATCACGGCTCTATTTTTGATTTTTATCATAAACATTCATTACAAACCCCTGTGGGTAAACTAAGAAATCACAACAAAATTTTTTATACATAGCAATATTTATTGTCATAATTATTCTCAACTTTACAAATTATAAAAGAATGTTACATAATCATATGATGATACATATATTGGCATGTAACCCACAGGGACTTGGCACAAATCCCAGCAATATTCAACATATTACTGTTATGCATATATATATGGACCGTAGGTTGAAATTTATGCCAAGTCCCTGTGATTTAACCCATTATTTAAAGCAATGGCTATGAAAAACATGACTTCAGTTTCTGTGGTGTTATCTACCTTTTGATAATTCCAAGGTGTCTTCACATCAACGTTGTCTAAAATAGGAGATGAACTTATTGCCGGTCAATGAAAAAAGTTTTGTTAAAACTTTTTATAATGAACTGCAAATGGATGGGCTTATTACCAAGCATGGGTTTATCCCGCAGATAAATTGTTCAATTTAAAATGTCAGAAACTATTTCAGCAAAAAACAATTTTCTACAGAAATGTATCGTCATAGAAATTCATAATAATGTTGCATACAATTTCCAGGGTTGGTAAACCCTTGTTTCCTCTGACCCCAATACCAGAATTTAGACATGTTGAGACACGTAGTTGGTCTGCTTGAATTTTTCTTGGTTTTACACAAAACAAATATTTTGGAGGATACTCCAGACATAGGTACAAAACTGTTGGCACAGGAAGATCAATATAAAATTTGTTTATAAGAGAATTTTAAGATAGGATGAATGTATTTTATCTGGATCAATATTTCATGAAATTATTTAAATCAAGATTCCTTATGACAGAAAATGAAGCCATGCATATTTACAGTATCATGAATGTGTTTGACATTTTCCAACCTTTGTGATATGCTTTCAATATCACAGTTATTAGTGCAGACAGAACAAGAGAAAGAAAGAGAAGACAAGATTTGTAGAAGAAGAAAATGCCTAAAAAGAGATTGTAAGAAAGACAAAAATTCATCAGAGGAAAGAAAAGAAACACAATGTTATAAAGGTTTCAGTGTTTGAATTCTAATTCAATATACACATCAATAAAGTTAATAAAAAGATTTTAAAAAAAAGCCTGAAACTATCTATGGATAGTGTAAACAGACACTTCAGCCTTAAGATTTTAACTTCAAAGTTAAAATTGGCAAAAAATATGAAAAAAATAATAATTTTAAATCCAGAATAAATTCATTAATCTTGAGAATGGGACCTAAATACAAAGTGTGACAATTTTTCAACAGTACAATGTATATTACCACACCAGATATTTTATAGTTAGAGCATAAATATATCAATGCAGGAACAACTCAGAACCCCAATAAAACAAAATTTCCATTTTCTGGGGGACAGAAATCACACGAATCTTTACCAAAAATACTCTCATTTAACATGCAAATTTCTAAGATCCCTGATTTAAGATTAATATGTATTTGGTAATAATGTAATATAATCCAAATTTAAGCATATATCTATTTATAAGTAAATATTTCTAATTATTGCATCATATGATTTTTAATAAATGTCACCATAGTAAAAATAATGAAGCTATTTCTTCCACTTAAACTACAATTATTGTATAGGTATTTAGAATATTTATGCTACATTGATTGAGTTCTGTAGCACAAAATCGTAATGGCTTTTTACTTTTAACCCCTGAACAATGTTATAAATCAATAATCTGCATTCTTCAGGTTCATATACATGTAATGCAGATTGTGACACATACTTCTGAAAATGAATAAACATAATTAAAAAAAAAAAAAACATGGAAGGAAACCGGATCCATTGCAATCCATCATATTGTCTCTGACTGGTATGGAAGGTTGACATTTCCTAGTCTGTGTCTGTTTTTATGTCAAAATAATTTAAAAATTACAAGAATCCTATTCAGGTACGAAATGACTCCAGAGTGGCTTCCACACTTGCAGAACTTTCTTCAACTTCCTTCTTAAGAGCAGCAAATTTTTTAATCTAAAAAATATATTAAATGAGAAAACTTTTATTGCATCAAATACAAAACTAATGATTTGATATCGGAAAGATGATGATAATGATTATGTTTCTATCCATTATAAGATCTCTTAAAATGCTCAACAACATACTTAAATATTAAAACACAGGGCTTTACAGGGGTAAATATTAACAGATAAAATTGAGCCAACACTGTTTATGTCCATTTTAATGATACCAATATCATAATCGCTTATCATCAGTAGTTTATATTTATAACACATTAAAATATAGTGTAACTGGTTTTTTTTTCAGGCATTTATTTACCCTACCAATTTAACTTAATTATCTCCCCTTGACCAACATTTATAAATAAAGATAGATGGAATTTGAATTAATTCAACTTCAAACAGTTTAACTTACAAAATTTCTAATGACAAAGAAAACAAATACCAACCATTCTGTTCTTCTGTATCTGCATTAATAAGCGAACAAATTCCTCCATGGTTAATTTTTCAACTGGTTTGTCCAAGTTTAAAAATATGCAAGCTGAGGAATGTTTCCTGTGTTCATCCCTTTAAAAAAAAAGACAGGGTTCAATTTATGTATAAAAGGACTTTTTACATACATTTTTGTGTAATTATACAAAATTAGATTTTAATTTCAGGTAATACACAGGTATCTACGATACATATGGTCATTTTCTCATAAATTTCATTATTGTATAACATGTAATAAATTAATCACGTTATAATTTTTGTCTATAACAGAAAATCACCATTGATGACCCTGACATAGATTACTCTTCTAATATGAGGGTTGATTGGTATATTGTGAGCCTCGTATTGAAGGAGGTACTCAAGGATGTTCTTTTTATGTCCTACTTTTCTCTGACTATATATAGGACCATGTACCTGGTCTCATTTGGTTAGCTTTATATCGACAAGGATGACTTTCTGAACAGCAAAGAAAAGAAGTTCTATAAAAGTGGCATTGAGGCCCTTAAACACCGCTGGCAAAAGTGTATAGATATTGAAGGGGATTATGTTGAAAAATAATACAATATGTCAGACAAAATTCAAATCCTTCAATATGAGGCTCACAACTTATCAGTCAGCCCTCGTATGTTATAGGATAACAGGGCATCTTTGATTAGAAAATTGAGAACAAACTACCAGGTATTATAATATACAGTCAAACTTCGTAACCCCTGTTTTCTCAAACTCTGATAACTGGAAGACTCCACTTAACTCAAAGAAAAATTTTGGTTCCAGTAAAAAAAAAAAAATATTGTATAAAATTTATTCAGGTCCTGTGGTACTTGGGATACATCTACAAAGATGAAAGTGACCCAGTTCCTGAAATACTGAATATGGTTTTGTTAAAATTTAACATAGGCATACATGTATATGGGGGTGGGGGGGATTCCAAAATACTGAATTCAGTATCAATCATGAACACTTTAATTGCATCCATGTATATATGTTTTTTCATGACAGGGGCACCTTAAGTGGTTTCAATATAACGAGTTTTGACTGCTACAATCAGAACTTCGGTATGACATCAAGTTCTTGAAAGGAAACAGAATCTCTGGTATGCTAGGAGAACATTATTCATGAGCATACAACATTTTATAAAATCATCCTCCACATGCCAAATAGACTCCCCCCCCCCCCACTGACAAGCAAAGGCTTGTACCTGCCTATATATAGTGTGCAGTGGATTTTTTCACATGTCAAATTTTGAAAAAAAAAATGTGTGCACTTTATACATGAATGTTTACAGTACCCATCCCTATACCGAGTATACAATGTATTGTGTATGATCTGACAGATGAATAAAAGATGGTAGACTCAAAACACTTGTGATAACTCAGGGCCGCTCCCTGGCACTGATACACAATGTACAGATTGTCTCGGTATATGTTTTTCCAAGCAGTTTTGGGAAAATGCCACCTGGGTAAAAATGAGATTTTTTTGATGCAACAAAAATGCAAAATTAGTGAAATTAATATACCGGATTAAAAGATTTAGGGAATATTGATCAGATGTCTTCATTGCAAAAACAAGCAGCATACTAGATCCAAATAGCTACAGGGTCCATGCCTATTATCATGACGAACATATTACTGTGACGTAAAATGGCACGTTTTCAGGGCGTCTTTTTCAGCAATTGTGGTTCTGCGTCATGGTAGGTATATTCATTCACATAAAAACGAAAGCTTCTGGTCAATACGAATTAATACTGACCTTTGAATATCCCTTACCGTTTTACGTCACTATAATATGTTCCTCACGATAATATATGTGCATGGACCCTGTATAGAGAGCTATAATGGGGCCGCGGTGGCCGAGTGGTTAAGGTGTACCGATACTTTATCACTAGCCCTCCACCACTGGGTTGCGAGTTCGAAACCTACATGGGGCAGTTGCCAGGTGGTTTTTCTCCGGGTACTCCGGCTTTCCTCCACCTCCAAAACCTGACACGTCCTTAAATGACCCTGGCTGTTAATAGGATGTCAAACAAAAACAAACCAAAACCTAATGGGGCCTTAACTCAGACACAAATATAATAGGCATGAAAAACATCAGCTTTATGACTGAAAGACAGTGTTTACCATGGGTTATCATTCCTCTCCCATCCTTCAAGTTCCTTGAAGCATACGAAACATTTACAGGCATCAGGTGCTTCTTTGGTTGGACAGTGGTAGAATCCAGCAGCAGCCATCTGTAACAAAAATAAATGGCTACTTCAAATTTACATTTAGATTTATTCAAATGCTAAGATGAATCAGGTTTCATCTAAAGAAATTAAAGATGTTTCTTAAATTTGAGAAAGTCTAAGACATGTTTACAGCTAGGGACTCTTTTTTCCTCCCTGGCAGATATCAAATTAAATCCAAATGATATTTTTAATACCTACTGTAATTTTGATATTTTCAAAATTTTCATTCAACAATTTTGGAACATATTGAAAGTAGATTAAATTAATTCAGTTAATAAAGTAAATGATTTCTTTCGTACGCGTGTTTCAAGTCAAAATTGTTTGCATCATGTTTAAATGTTGCTTATAAACATTATCCCCAGCAAGTTTCAGGTGTTGGTTTTGCATGTATGCATTTTTATCCCATTTTTTGTTTTGCCAGGCTGGTAATGCTAGCTATTATATCGCTATAATTGCAATTAAGTAATATTTGCCCAACTATCTTTTTCTTTAGATTACAGGGCTCCATCAGTTTTGATTATTATGCCCTCAGGTGTCATAATGCAGAGGCGAGAAAAGGGGTTATTTACAATTTTTTTTTTATTATATTTTGTACAGTATAGATTAAAGGTAAAAACCAGGCATATATTTTAGAGTGTAATGAGGGCTTCAAGGGCTGTATATAGGGAATGTGTGTGCTTTAGCTTGAAGTCAGTCCTCTAGTGTTGTACTAGGTATACTGCTGCTATTGGTATTGGAAGGAGATTTCGCTATGTTACTGTTTGTGGAAAGACTCAATATTTGTAAGTGTCTTTTGTAGCAGAATTTGTTTGCATGTGTGAGGGTACGGTGTGCATGTCACGTTCAGGGGTCTGTGGGAGTGAGAATATGAGTTGGGTTTATAGTGTGGCAGGTTTTAATTGTAAATAGTGTACATAGTGATATGGTTGCGTTCTAGCTTCGTGCTAGGGGGAATTCCCTTTAGCACTCTCAGTAGAGCGGTGGACCAGTAAGCTGAGGGTCGCTGGTTCAATCCCCGGTGGAGGCACACTAGTACTACTCTCTTTCCTGTTACATTTGGTGCTGTTGACCACTCCAATGCAAGCTATAGGAAAATGAGAGGAAGTAGAACCTGGGTTGATGTATATTTGGCATGAACACATTTGAAAGGGGGGAGTAGTCAATCTAATCTATTAAAATTAGACTTGTAATTTCCCCTCCTCTACTATACACTGCAATACAATACTAATTACTTGTATTGCAGTGATCATAGAGCATTGTAGAGGAGCGGAAATTACAAGACTAATTTTAATTATATTGGGGGTGGCAGGTTTTAATTGCAAATAGTGTACATATATACTGTACCAGAGACATCTCGGACTGTACATAGCAATATTACCGCCTTCTAGCTTCATGCTAGGAGGAAGAATTTCCCTTTAGTACAGTCGGTAGAGCGGTACGACCAGTAAGCTGAGGGTCATTGGCATGGTTTGATTCCGGTGAAGGCACACTATACTCTCTTTCAAGTTACAAAAGCAACAATTTGATGTACAATTTGTAACAATCAATTTATTCTTGTGCAAAAGCGTTGTGTTTGTAGTGTTGGCCATTGTAGTTTGTAGTATATGTCTGTTGTTTACATAGTGTGTTGCTCTTTGTGGTATTTTTTTCTATTTGTTATGTCATGTTGTAAACATAAACGCAGTTATTCAAGTTTCAGTAATCAACATGTATATTCCACCACAGATCTCTGATTCCATCCTTCTTTTTATTGTAAAATCTAAAAATGATGAGCATATAATAATGCTGCCATATATATACCAAACTTTACATCCACATCAGAGACCTATATACTATATATAGGTCTCTGATCCACATATATATACACGGACAAAACATCTCACGCCCCGACTTCCCCCACTTGTACCACGATGAGCTAATTTCAAAGACTGTACTGTTGAACCACAGGGGCATGTCTAGTCTAAGTCAATATATATAGGTATTTCTGGCTATTTTTTAATATAAGACTAGACATGCCCCTGTGGTTGAACAGTTGAAAGCTAAGGGGAACGAGCGGTTACATCTGTCCCCGGAAATGTTACTGTATACCTTTGCCGGTGAACAACTTCCTGTCTTGAATGGCCATTTCTTGAACGATTTCAATCTTTCGTCTTCAGTGTGCATGAAATACTCCGAATCATCTCCCATAGTGACGTTTACAGATTTGTAATCTTGCAACTTTCAAATAAGGCGCTCTTGTAAATCAACGGATATTGCAATAATATTCTAAATACCAATGCGGATTCCAAATCCATCCGGAATGTATTTATTTTCAAAACATTATATTTGTGCGTTGTTTATTTTTGTATTTTGACGTCACATTTCCGCATTTAATGATCCATATTTAATTACTAATTTAATCAATAAAGAGACATAATTTGAATTAAGTAGGCCTATATATATTTATTAGTGTTAATATGCTCTTGCATCCGTTTCCGTTTTTAGATGCATGATGTCATTTCCGTAAACAAAGAAAGGTGTCACAGCTCAGATTTCTCTACTAAGTTCTAGACACTTCGGAATGACGGACATGGTATTTTCAGATTGGTATTGAGATATATAAATCATTTTATCGACATCAAGAGAGAGCAGTAGACGATCGACGAATAGGTAAGTTTTTGTACGTTTGCAATGGATGAAGTTGACCGTAAAGACGATCAGTTTGTTGTGTATATAAATGCTAGTTAGTCATTCAATATGGTCAACCCTTGACCTCTCGTTCACTAGTAAGATGTTCTACAAAACGAGCCAGAAAGACATTGCCACAAGTTGGTTTGGTATGTTGCGGTTATGGCCACAATAAAATCAACATTTAATAATCATAAATGATAAGTATATTAAAGGAGAACCAGTCACTGTCACTTGTTAAGACTACAGAGTACGTAATTATATAAGGGTACGTAATTCGCACAGTACGTAAATTCGCGCACCTGACGATTTTTTGCGTTTTCCCTCCAAATGGTCGAGGACTGTTTTTTTTTTTTTTATATATGTTCACTAATGCCAAACTTTAGTGGAACTTTTGCCATTTTAAATACCTCTTTTCAGATTAAGTTCGTTTTTAACTGATACGACTCTCTTCCAATACAATGGATACCGGGTGATTAAATATTTTATTTAAAATAATCCCAGTTGTTGATTGGGATGTGAATATGCAAATAGTTAGGGAAAATATTATTTGATCAAATTATAATCAAAACTGAATACAAATCAACTAAAGACAGTAAAGTATAACTAATAACAGCGCTGACCTGCAGACACCCTGTCATTTTCAGCACCTTGTTTACATTATGTGAGATATATTCTTTCTTGATTTGAAATTGATTTGATGGAAATGTATTTAAATACATACCGAAAGTGTGCGAAATTATATGTACCCCCACTATATTATATATATGTTATTTACATGGTGTTAGATAGTACAATGTCCATCACTCAGCTGACTCAGGAGGTAGATATTATCGATCACATGAAGATCACCTGCCAGGGCTCTAGGTAAGAAAGTGATTTCCCCTGTTCCGTCGCACACAATTTTAATTATATAGGAATTATTTGATGCCACAATACTGGTAGATATTACTTAAGTTACGAGATGTTTGGTAAGTGTGGTCTAATGTGTTTATGATAAATATATGACTATGTACATAACATGTATCAAGTAAGTAGAGTCTGGCAAGGATTAAAATCTCTGTTAGGCCTAAAGATGAGGGATTGACCCAGATGCAAAATTGCTTATAACACTACATGGAAGTGAGTAGAATGCCTAGATCAGGATTCAAACACACAACCTCAATCTTCCAAGACCATTGTTTGTTCTAAATGTGTTATCTGGGTGAACACTACATTGACCCATCCACTGTTCAAACTCCAATGAAGATTTCCTGCCACATCTATTGCTTGTTATCATTTTATGATTGAATGCTCCAATTTCAAACAGACTCTGCCACTCATGAGACATTTTAATGCTACCTCTATGAAATGTTTATTCAATAAATTTCTGTTTTGCTTATATTTGATTAATTATATATGTATAGGAAGGAGTAATGAAAAATACCCTGCCCGCACTGGGGCTCAAACTATCGAACTTTCATTCTCAAGGCAAACATCCTACCACTAGACAAAATGGAATTTTCCCCTAGTCTGAGCTAGTAAGGTGACCTTATACTCGCCACTTTTACACAACTCCCTCCTTCACAAAGTCTAGATCTTTGCCCCAAAGACAACCACAGCCTAGGTTCTTTATCTCCAAGGAAGCCTCTCAATCCCCTATAGCTTACACTTGGAGTGGTCAATGGCACCAAATCTGTAATAGGAAGGAGTAATGAAAAATACCTGCCCGTGCTGGGTTTCAAACTAGCGAGTCTTCACTCTCAAAGCAAACATCCTACCACTTGGCCAAAGGGAATTTCCCCTATAGTCTGAGCTAGAAAGGTGACCTTATACTCCCCACTTTTACACATGCAATAGAACAATATCATAAAATGTAATGTGTTTTGTAACCAGTTATTAATTTGATATAATTGATTTTAAGATGCTATTGAAAACCTTTTAGTTTGAGTTCATTAATGGCTGTGGAGTTGATTAACAAGGAATATAAGCCCATTCATACAGTAATAAGTGATGTCACTATGGTTTGGCTATGTACCACTGTACAATAGACAGCTTTAATAGTCAATCTCTTTCTCGTTTTTTGACCAAATTTTAAATGTCATGTATTAAAAATGAGGATTGAATCATTCTCTGTCCTGTGGTAATTTTCATTTTTCAGTGCTATGATAATCAATGGTTATTGGTTCACCTGTATTTTATTCACTATTTAACCTTACTTAGTCCAAGTTAATTAATAAAAAAAAATAAAGACCACCATTGGGCGTGGCATAATCTATTGTTCGGACCATTGTGAGGTCAGTCTGAATGACCCTATATGTTATTGTGCTTTCAACATGCTTTTTGTTGTCCATTTAATAGGGATTCATAAATCGTTGAGAGGGATAATTAAAAGATGGCAGAAAAGGGAGACAGAGATGATTTGAATCTCCCCCTGGGAGGAGTTTCATCAGATAATGAGGATGAGTTAAACTCGTCCATGGCAAGCACTGGGAGTGAAGAAGGACAAGATATTAAGAAGAGACGTACACAGACTCCCAGCCCTCGCAGGGCGTCACCGTTTCCAGTACCAGGTAGACGATTCATGTGTGGTTACATATTCAAGAGACCAGTTTTCATTTTTCTAGTGTTGTTTTTGATAGATGTGTGTATCCTGTATGTAGGAGGGGCCGCGGTGGCCGAGTGGTTAAGGTGTCCCGACACTTTATCACTAGCCCTCCACCTCTGGGTTCGAAACCTAGGTGGGGCAGTTGCCAGGTACTGACCGTAGGCCGGTGGTTTTTCTCCGGGTACTCCGGCTTTCCTCCATCTCTAAACCTGGCACATCCTTAAATGACCCTGGCTGTTAATAGGACGTTTAACAAAAATAAACCAATAAACAATAAAACCTGTATGTAGGAATTGCTGATAAAGAGTTTATGATTTTATAAGCAAAAATTTGAAATTGATTATATAGTGATAAAGTGGCAAGTATGAAAATGTTTCATAGATACCAGAATTTTATCCATTAGTCAATTAATTAACCCATGTTTAACATTCCTAATGAATACAATTTCATTGTTCTTCATTAAGCATATACTCAGAGATTAATCTAGAATTTAGGGGAAACCACTCTTTTTGGACCATAGGGGAAAATCAGTTCTGAAAAGGGGAAATTTAAACATCACAAAGTTTCAGTTTTTTGCTTTAAAAACACATTGTCCAAGTA
Organism: Pecten maximus; assembly: GCF_902652985.1. Taxonomy (NCBI): domain Eukaryota; kingdom Metazoa; phylum Mollusca; class Bivalvia; order Pectinida; family Pectinidae; genus Pecten; species Pecten maximus. The sequence continues at coordinate 4,250,058 of NC_047019.1, read as the reverse complement.
AAAACAGCAAATGGTTAATTAGGAAAGCAAATCTGGAGTATTTGGGAATATTATTGCCATACAAATGAGGGAAAATACAATATTTCAGTGAATTTAACAGAAGTCTGAGGGGAAAAATGGAACAAAATCCTGAGGAGAAACTACCTATAAACGGTAGTAAAAAATGCCTAGATTGATCCCTGATACCCTCTATGTACTTTGATTTTTAATCATTATGTTGGCCTCATTGCTATAAAGTTATTGGAGGATATATACTTATTAGTCCCCTACCAGTGAAACCGGGTGGGGGGACTATAGGTTTCCTCTCCGTCTGTCTGTCCCTCCATCCGTCTGTCCATCTGTCTGTCAGTCCGTCCACTCATTTTTCTGCACTTTTCTCAGCCATGCTTCAAGAGGTATATGTTGGTGAAAGAGTTGGTATGTAACATCAGTATGAGTATAGCTACAGATCAACTTTGAGTTTCAGGGTTTTTTGGTCGCAACCCAGAGGTGGAGATCTAGTGTTAAAGTGTCGGGACACATTAACCATTCGGCCAACGCGGCCTCAACAGTGACCTTGACCAAAAAAAACCAACAAAATTTTCTTTGGTCAAGGTGACTGTTGGGGCTGCGGTGGCCGAGTGGTTAAGGTGTCCCAACACTTTATCACTAGCTCTCCACCACTGGGTTGCGAGTTCGAAACCTACGTGGGGCAGTTGCCAGGTACTGACCGTAGGCTGGTAGTTTTTCTCCGGGTACTCCGGCTTTCCTCCACCTCCAAAACCTGGCACATCCTTAAATGACCCTGGCTGTTAATAGGACGTTAAACAAAAACAAACCAAACCAAAACCAAAAATCAAGGTCACTGTTACTATTTTTAGCAGGGGCTGGTAGGGGACATTTATTGCTTTAGCAGTACCCAGCATGCTTGTATCGATTATCATGACCGTTGTACTGAAGTCTTACGTTAAATAATTGTGTTTACTTTTTCTTTCACAGCCTCACCACCAAAGTTCATTTCAATGGAAGAGCTTATCAAGGCAACAACTGGAGTCAAAAACATGAGTCTTGCACACGAGATAGCAGTAGACGCAAATTTTAAAATAGCTCCCGCAGAAAAGGATCCAAAGAGGTAAAATATTGATGATGACCATTGAATGTCTATTTTAAAAGTCAACAATCTTTCTTTTGTATTAAGTTTGTTCTTTATTCATGAAGGTCTGGATGGTTTTCTGAAAAGTTCATCAAGAATTTTGAAAACATTTAGCCACACCGAATATAGAATTTAGGAAAGCATTTTTTTCTGGAAAAACTCCAAAATAAAGGCAAAAAATTAAGGTAGAATTTTTCGGTCTTTGTTCATGGCATAAATTTGAATGGTTCAGATATAAAATCTAATAATTAATTTTCCATTGTTTGTACGCAGAATGCGGCTTTCTGATTGGTTGGGATTTTTTTTCATACCACTATGAAAAAATTCCGAGAATGGCGCAAAAAATGTGACGTCACAATACGACAATTGACGTTGCGTATTGATTTTGAGAAAAAGAATCCCATTTAAAACCAGTAAAATTGTACATAAAACATGTTTTAAATTAGAAAATTATTTTCAAAAATTAATTATAAGCGTTTATGGCAATTATTTTTTAGTTTCATTGGGGTATGAAAAAAAATTTGTTTGCAAACTTCTGCAAACAAAATTTTTTTCATACCCTGATGAAACTACAAAAAATTGACATCAATGCCTAATTGATGTGGAAGATACTCTTGTCGTGTCTGTTGAAAATTCCTTCTTTATAGGAACATTTTCCACAGTTTGTAGATCCTTGGATAGTTGAAAGTCTGTCATTGGTATGAGTGGTGGCATGGGCCATTGATAAAAAAATAATCGAAAATTAGTCAAAAAAAAAAATGATAATCATCGGTGATTTTGAAAACACAATTAATTGGAAGTTTCTGGAAGTGTTGGTAGATCTTTACAAAGTTTAATGACTTAATATTTGTGAAACTATTACATGTTGTAGATTACATTTATAGCTCTGTTGGTACTTCGTACATGTGCACTACAGTTATCCGGCAATAGACCTATATACCTAATGATAACTAATAAGACCGCCCTTTTCCCCTTTACACAGTTTTGAGAAACAAGTGGAGATGATTATGCATAAAGCATTCTGGGACGTTTTCCAGGAAAGTATAAATGAAGATCCCCCAAACTACCATCATGCTTTAGTTCTCATCGGGGATGTCCAAAAGGTAAGTTGAACATATAGCATCTGGTGTGCTTCTGCATATTGATATTTACGTTGTCAGCACTTTCTTTTCGTGCACGTGTATTACATTTTCGAGTTACTGCTAATGTACAGATTTTAGTGGTGATCTTATTTTAGCCATTTTTCATGCTAGAAGAATTTTGCCAAATTTTGATTGCACTAATGGTAGTTTTTGTACATATTTTAATTAGCTTTTGGGCTAAAATTTGAACAGGACAAAGAGTATGTTTATTGGATGAGGTGTGAGGCTGACTGTCCCAAAATCTTAATCAATTTGCTATATATATATATCAAGGCATTAGACTGGCCAATTAAAATAATTTGTGTTAATTACCAATTACTGCTATTAACTGCCTTCAAATTTCTCATTTGCTTATTGGCCTGGATAGATCGAGATTGTTGATTATATCAATAAAATTTTGTCTCACTTTGAATGTTACTCGAGTCACAAATCCTTTGCAAATTAATCTGGAGATTTCTAAAAATATAGTTCATTGTTTATGAATTTGAATGGGGATAATCCTATTGTGTTTGGAAATTTGTAGCAGTGTATTTATTGTCTCTAAAAATACTAGGACTGAAAACAATTAATCCAAAACAAAGGGAAACTTCATGGAGATCCATTATTTATCTGATTATTTTGTCATAAATCCAGTTGACCGATGCAGGCCCTTTTGGCCTGTTGATAATTTGTGATACATTTAGGCTAAAATTTGTACATGTTTTACTTTTATGGGATGGTTAAGTTATGAGATATAACTGATGAAATATGAAAATATTTCCGTGAAGAGGGGCCGCAGTGGCCGAGTGGTTAAGGTGTCTGGACTCTTTATAACTAGCCCTCCACCTCTGGGTTGTGAGTTTGAAACCTACCTGGGACAGTTGCCTGGTACCATGACAGTAGGCCTGTGGTTTTTTTCCGGGTACTCCGGATTTCCTCCACCTTCAAAACATGGCACGTCCTTTAATGACCCTGTCTGTTAATAGGACGTTAAACAAAATAAACCAAACCAAATCTGTACAAAAGAAAAATGTTATTTAATATCTATAATGTTGTATTTTAAATTTTTTTGCAGCAACTTTTTACGGTTATACTGCCACACCAGGTACGACTTAAAGCCCAGATTACGGAGGTCTTGGACTTAGACTTAATCAAACAAAAGATGGAGAATGATGCCTTCGATATTTTCTATTATTCCAACTATGTCATCGATATCATGGCCAAATTGTGTTCTCAGGAACGAGATGAAAAGGTGGCACATCTGCGAGAATTAAAGGAGCCGGTACCTTTGTTTAAGTGAGTAATGTGTATAGTATTTATGTGTGAGGTAACGTTACAGCTTCATATAACGGGGGCCGCGGTGGCCGAGTGTTTAAGGTGTCCCGACACTTCATCACTAGCCCTCCACCTCTGGGCTGCGAGTTCGAAACCTACATGGGGCAGTTGTCTGGTACTGACCGTAGGCCGATGGTTTTTCTCCAGGTACTCCGGCTTCCTTGAGGGGCCGCAGTGGCCGAGTGGTTAAGGTGTCACGACACTTTATCACTAGCCCTCCACCTCTGGGTTGCGAGTTCGAAACCTACGTGAGGCAGTTGCTAGGTACTGACCGTAGGTCGGTGATTTTTCTCCGGGTACTCCGGCTTTCCTCCACCTCCAAAACCTGGCTCGTACTTAAATGACCCTGGCTGTAAATAGGACGTTAAACACAAAAAAATACAAACAAACAAAGCTTCATATAACAATTAGACAAAATTTCTGAATTAATCACACATTTTGTAGAACTTCATTAAAGGCGCAGGTGTCTTTATTTATTCTTTGTATCTTGCCATTTTGCACTCCGCAAAGTCTATCTTCTATTTTGATAACTAGATCTCTTATCAAAGAGTGAAAACAATATTTTTTACAGCAGTTTCAACAAAAAAAAGTTAAGCCAATGTTCCATTGTCTTAAATCCATTTAATGGCAAAGTGTCAAATGTAAGGATGTCTGAACTGTGATAGGAAGGAGTAGTGAAAAATGCTTTGTCAGCGCTGGGACACGAACTAGCGACCTCTCCCTCTCTTTGCGGACATTTTACACTATAGGCTAAAGGGAAATTCCCGCCTGAACTTGTAAAGTGAACTATACTCTCCGTTTTTCAGTAACTTTATGAGTTATTTACCTTTCATTGCGTTGGACAATGGTTGTATCATATGCAGTAATTAACCAAACATCTCCACATTTTTATGCTGGTAGAAAGTTTTAAGAAGGGAAGGATAATGTTTTGGTAGAAGATTGTATGATCTGTATGTTTACTAAGGAGATATATGAGATTTGAATATATGTGATATGTTTTTGTATCATTGGTTGTTTTTTACTTTATTTAGGGAGATTTTCCAGGTTCTCGACCTGATGAAGATGGACATGGCAAACTTCACAATCCAACAGATCAGACCTTACCTACAACAACAGTCGGTGGAGTATGAACGTGCCAAGTTCCAAGAGTTCATCAAAAAACAACAAGGTTAATGGTTTATCTATGTTTTATGATACTAGTATCCCCGCACCTCAACCCCCCCCCCCCTTATAATTTTTTTAACTCATCTATCATTTGTGGTGGCATTTACTAAAGATTTTAATGAAATTCACAGGCATGTTTGACCATACAGTGAGAGTAGAACAGAAAAATAATTAGACTGCATTATTCAGCTGTTTCGTTCTGTTAGGGCTTGTCAGTGATGTTAGGGACATCATACAGCTGTTTCGTTCTTCTTGGACTTGTCAGTGATGCTAGGGACATCATACAGCTGTTTCATTCTTCTTGGACCAGTCAATGATACTAGGGACATCGTACAGCTGTTTCATTCTTCTAGGACTTGTCAGTGATGCTAGGGACATCATACAGCTGTTTCGTCCTGTTAGGACTTGTCTGTGATGCTAGGGACATCATACAACTGTTTCGTTCTTTTAGAACTAGTCAGTGATGCTAAGGACATCATACAGCTATTTCGTCCTGTTAGGACTTATCAGTGATGTTAGGGACATCATACAGCTGTTTCATTCTTATAGGACTGGTCAGTGATGCTAGGGACATCATACAGCTGTTTCGATCTTCTAGGATTCGTCAGTAATGCTAGGGACATCATACAGCTGTTTCGTCCTGTTAGAACTTGTCAGTGATGCTAGGGACATCATACAGCTGTTTCGTCCTGTTAGAACTTGTCAGTGATGCTAGGGACATCATACAGCTGTTTCGTCCTGTTAGAACTTGTCAGTGATGCTAGGGACATCATACAGCTGTTTCGTCCTGTTAGGACTTGTCAGTGATGCTAGGGACATCATACAACTGTTTCGTTCTTTTAGAACTAGTCAGTGATGCTAAGGACATCATACAGCTATTTCGTCCTGTTAGGACTTGTCAGTGATGTTAGGGACATCATACAGCTGTTTCGTTCTTATAGGACTGGTCAGTGATGCTAGGGACATCATACAGCTGTTTCGTTCTTCTAGGACTCGTCAGTAACGCTAGGGACATCATACAGCTGTTTCGTTCTTCTAGGACTCGTCAGTAACGCTAGGGACATCATACAGCTGTTTCGTCCTGTTAGAACTTGTCTGAGTGACGCTAGAGACATAATACAGCTGTTTCGTTCTTCTAGGACTTGTCCTTAAGTTTTGATACATAGGAAACAATGCCAGACATTTAAACTCATATAGTCGAGAGAAATGTCAAAATCTGGATAGAGAGTTGCAATAGACATTAGATTTAATAATTTCAATATTGACCAAATTTTCTCTCAATGTTGACCAAGGTTCATGAGTATTGACATTGTGACATTATTTGTATTTCAGAGGCCGGAATAGATGGTCTGGAGATGACCAAACTATGGCTCAAACGGAGCTTTGATGCACTGACCGATGAGGCAGACACTGACCAACAAGCATGTGCGACTCCTGCTCCCAGTCTGACCCCAGCTTCTGTACTGAACGAGGCTTACATGGAACTACTCAACTGGGATAGGCAGCGACTCTACCCAGAGGTGAGTCTTAGGAATGGATGGGACTCGGAACCTTGAATAATTTGTTGGCTTATTTGTTTGTTTGCTAGGTTTATTGCCCTGTCAACAACAATTGTCAGTTTGAGGTAGAATCCCCTTGTAGTAGCTTGTGGCTACTTCGATGACCTGAAACCATTATGTTTGTTTGTTTGTTGGCTGGGTTTATTGCTCTGTCAACAACCATTGTCAGTTTGAGGAAGGATCCCCTTGTAGTAGCAGGTGGCTACCACATTGACCTGTCACATGCTTTCCTGGGCAGTTGTATTAAAGATCGTATTAAAGGATCTTCCACAAGGATATAACTATGACAGCACAGTACATGTACATGATGGTCCATAACTGTTTTTAGAGTTTGAATGTATAATTTAGTTGGTTGTAACCATTATGTCTTCACTTACAAGTACCAGGTAACACACATTTCAAAATTTTACAGTAATCACACCATGAAATCTACTGTAAATTTGCAGGTTTAGTGCACACTCGTGTATAGTAGGCAGGTACGTTTATGAGTGTCAAGATTAAATTTATTTTTTTTTGAGAATTTTTTTGACATGAAAATACAGTATATCAGTGGAATGGTAGCACCAAAGGTATTCTTTTATTTGCAATGATAATATATTATTAACTGAGGAATAATTAGTCTAATGATTAATTAATTGTATCAACCGGTTTGTGTTTAATACAGACACTTGTGATGGACCAGGGCCGGTTTATGGAGCTCCAGGATAAGACGAGTCGCCTGACCCTGGTCGCCTCGATATTACTGGTAACCTATAGCACTGTTGGTGCGGCCATTTCGGGTGTTCAAACCCTGAAGGAGAAACTCAAGTCCGAGATCTGTGTGATACTGGAGGGAGTGGCAGACAGGTAAGTTCTACAGAAATCTCTCACCTGAGGTATATATTATGCTCTAGTGGTGTAACAATTCACCGATGCATTAATGTATTGTTTTGCAGTGTGGTGCATCGATGCATCGTCTATCCTTGTTTTGTATCTCGATTC
>NC_047019.1:4219634-4242266 GCF_902652985.1 Pecten maximus | reverse complement strand
AAAATTTACCGGAAAAAAACCCCCTCCTTTTTTAAAAAAAAGTTTCCCTTTGTTTTGGATTAATTTTTTTCAGTCCTAGTATTTTTAGAGACAATACATACACTGCTACAAATTTCAAAACACAATAGGATTATCCCCATTCAAATTCATAAACAATGAATTGAAAGCTTAAACTATATTTTTAGAAATCTCTAGATTAATTTGCAAACGAGTTGTGACTCGAGTATCATTCAAAGTAAGACAAAATTGTATTGATATAATCAACAATCTCGATCTATCCAGGCCAATAAGCAAATGAGAAATTTGAAGGCAGTTAATAGCAGTAATTGGTAATTAACACAAATTATTTTAATTGGCCAGTCTAATGCCTTGATATATATATATAGCAAATTGATTAAGATTTTGGGACAGTCAGCCTCACACCTCATCCAATAAACATACTCTTTGTCCTGTTCAAATTTTAGCCCAAAAGCTAATTAAAATAAATTAATGGAATGATATATTAGTACACTGGCAATGCCATATAAAAAAAGTACAAAAACTACCATTAGTGCAATCAAAATTTGGCAAAATTCTTCCAGCATGAAAATGGCTTAAAACTGTACATATGCAGTAACTCGCAAATCTAATACATCATAAGAACATGGATGAACAAAAAGTGCTGACAATGGATATTTAAGACCCGACACTTTATCACTAGCCCTCCACCTCTGGGTTGCGAGTTCGAAACCTACGTGGGGCAGTTGCCAGGTACTGACTGCAGGCCGGTGGTTTTTCCACAGGTACTCCGTCTTTCCTCCACCGCCAAAACCTGGCACATCCTTAAATGACCCTGGCTGTTAATAGGACGTTAAACAAAAATAAACCAAACCAAGCCCTGTTCATATACATCAGATACACTGTGTATCAATCTGCAGAAGCACACCTGTTGTTAGAAGTTCAACTTACCTTTTGGACATCCCCGATGAGAACTAAAGCATGGTGGTAGTTTGGGGGATCTTCATTGATACTTTCCTGGAAAACGTCCCAGAATGCTTTATGCATAATCATCTCCACTTGTTTCTCAAAACTGTGTAAAGGGGAAAAGGGCGGTCTTATTAGTTATCATTAGGTATATAGGTCTATTGCCGGATAACTGTAGTGCACATGTACGAAGTACCAACAGAGCTATAAATGTAATCTACAACATTTAATAGTTTCACAAATATTAATTCATTAAACTTTGTAAAGATTTACCAACACTTCCTGAAACTTCCAATTAATTGTCTTTTCAAAATCATCGATGATTATCATTTTCTTTTTTTTTCGACTAATTTTCGATTATTTTTTTATCAATGGCCCATGCCACCACTCATGTCAATGACAGACTTTCAACTATCCAAGGATCTACAAACTGTGGAAAATGTTCCTATAAAGAAGGAATTTTCAACAGATACGACAAGAGTATCTTCCACATCAATTAAGCATTGATGTCAATTTTTTGTAGTTTCATCGGGGTATGAACAAAAATTTGTTTGCAAAAGTTTGCAAACAATTTTTTTTTCATACCCCAATGAAACTAAAACATAATTGCCATCAACACTTATAATCAATTTTTGAAAAAAAAATTCTAATTTAAAACATGTTTTATGTACAATTTTACTGGTTTTAAATGGGATTCTTTTTCTCAAAATCAATACGCAACGTCAATTGTCGTATTGTGACGTCAAATTTTTCGCACCATTCTCTGAATTTTTTCATAGTGGTATGAAAAAAAATCCAAACCAATCAGAAAGCCGCATTCTGCGTACAAACAATGGAAAATTAATTATTAGATTTTATATCTTAACCATTCAAATTTATGCCGTGAACAAAGACTGAAAAATTCTACCTTAATTTTTTGCCTTTATTTTGGGACAGTTTTTCCAGAAAAAAAGTGCTTTTCTAAATTCTATATTCGATGTGGCTAAATGTTTTCAAAATTCTTGATGAACTTTTCAGAAAACCATCCAGACCTTCATGAATAAAGAACAAACTTAATACAAAAGAAAGAATGTTGACTTTTAAATAGACATTCAATGGTCATCACCAATATTTTACCTCTTTGGATCCTTTTCTGCGGGAGCTATTTTAAAATTTGCATCTACTGCTATCTCATGTGCAAGACTCATGTTTTTGACTCCAGTTGTTGCCTTGATAAGCTCTTCCATTGAAATGAACTTTGGTGGTGAGGCTGTGATAGAAAAAGTAAACACAATTATTTAAGGTAAGACTTCAGTACAATGCATATGGTCATGATAATCGCTACAAGCATGCTGGGTATTGCTAAAGCAATAAATGTCCCCTACCAGCCCCTGCTAAAAATAGTAACAGTGACCTTGATTTTTGGTTTGTTTTTGTTTAACGTCCCATTAACAGCCAGGGTCATTTAAGGATGTGCCAGGTTTTGGAGGTGGAGGAAAGCCGGAGTACCCGGAGAAAAACCATCGGCCTACGATCAGTACCTGGCAACTGCCCACTGTTGGGGCAGCGGTGGCCGAGTGGTTAAGGTGTCCCGACACTTTAACACTAGCTCTCCACCTCTGGGTTGCGACCAAAAAACCCTGAAACTCAAAGTTGATCTGTAGCTACTCATACTGATGTTACATACCAACTCTTTCACCAACATATACCTCTTGAAGCATGGCTGAGAAAAGTGCAGAAAAATGAGTGGACGGACTGACAGACAGATGGACAGACGGGCGGAGGGACAGACAGACGGAGAGGAAACCTATAGTCCCCCACGTGCACCCGGTTTCACTGGTAGGGGACTAATAAGTATATATCGTCCAATAACTTTATAGCAATGAGGCTAACATAATGATTTAAAATCAAAGTACATAGAGGGTAACCGTATATGCTTAATGAAGAACAATGAAATTGTATTAATTAGGAATTTTAGACATGGGTTAATTAATTGACTAATGGATAAAATTCTGGTATCTATGAAACATTTTCATACTTGCCACTTTATCACTATATAATCAATTTCAAATTTTTGCTTATAAAATCATAAACTCTTTATCAGCAATTCCTACATACAGGTTTTATTGTTTATTGGTTTATTTTTGTTAAACGTCCTATTAACAGCCAGGGTCATTTAAGGATGTGCCAGGTTTAGAGATGGAGGAAAGCCGGAGTACCCGGAGAAAAACCACCGGCCTACGGTCAGTACCTGGCAACTGCCCCACCTAGGTTTCGAACCCAGAGGTGGAGGGCTAGTGATAAAGTGTCGGGACACCTTAACCACTCGGCCACCGCCGCCCCTCCTACATACAGGATACACACATCTATCAAAAACAACACTAGAAAAATGAAAACTGGTCTCTTGAATATGTAACCACACATGAATCGTCTACCTGGTACTGGAAACGGTGACGCCCTGCGAGGACTAGGAGTCTGTGTACGTCTCTTCTTAATATCTTGTCCTTCCTCACTCCCAGTGCTTGCCATGGACGAGTTTAGCTCATCCTCATTATCTGATGAAACTCCTCCCAGGGGGAGATTCAAATCATCTCTGTCTCCCTTTTCTGCCATCTTTTAATTATCCCTCTCAACGATTAATGAATCCCTATTAAATGGACAATAAAGAGCATTTTGAAAACACAATAACATATAGGGTCATTCAGACTGACCTCACAATGGTCCGAACAATAGATTATGCCACTCCCAATGGTGGTCTTTATTTTTTTTTATTAATTAACTTGGACTAAGTAAGGTTAAATAGTGAATAAAATACAGGTGAACCAATAACCATTGATTATCATAGCACTGAAAAATGAAAATTACCACAGGACAGAGAATGATTCAATCTTCATTTTTAATACATGACATTTAAAATTTGGTCAAAAAACGAGAAAGAGATCGACTATTAAAGCTGTCTATTGTACAGTGGTACATAGCCAAATCATAAAGAGCCTGCTGAACCATAGTGACATCACTTATTACTGTATGAATGGGCTTATATTCCTTGTTAATCAACTCCACAGCCATTAATGAACTCAAACTAAAAGGTTTTCAATAGTATCTTAAAATCAATTATATCAAATTAATAACGGGTTACAAAACACATTACATTTTATGATATTGTTCTATTGCATGTGTAAAAGTGGGGAGTATAAAGTCCACTTTAATTTCTAGCTCAGACTATAGGGGAAATTCCCTTTGGCCAAGTGGTAGGATGTTTGCTTTGAGAGTGAAGACTCGCTAGTTTGAAACCCAGCACAGGCAGGTATTTTTCATTACTCCTTCCTATTACAGATTTGGTGCCGTTGACCACTCCAAGTGTAAGCTATAGGGGATTGAGAGGCTTCCTTGGAGAGAAAGAACCTAGGTTGTGGTTGTCACCAAGGGCAAAGACTTTGTGAAGGAGGGAGTTGTGTAAAAGTGGCGAGTATAAGGTCACCTTACTAGCTCAGACTAGGGGAAAATTCCATTTTGTCTAGTGGTAGGATGTTTGCCTTGAGAATGAAAGTTCGATAGTTTGAGCCCCAGTGCGGGCAGGGTATTTTTCATTACTCCTTCCTATACATATATAATTAATCAAATATAAGCAAAACAGAAATTTATTGAATAAACATTTCATAGAGGTAGCATTAAAATGTCTCATGAGTGGCAGAGTCTGTTTGAAATTGGAGCATTCAATCATAAAATGATAACAAGCAATAGATGTGGCAGGATTAAAGCTTCATTGGAGTTTGAACAGTGGATGACACATTTAGAACAAACAATGGTCTTGGAAGATTGAGGTTGTGTGTTTGAATCCTGATCTAGGCATTCTACTCACTTCCATGTAGTGTTATAAGCAATTTTGCATCTGGGTCAATCCCTCATCTTTAGGCCTAACAGCGATTTTAATCCTTGCCAGACTATACTTACTTGATACATGTAATGTACATAGTCATATGTTTATCATAAACACATTAGACCACACTTACCAAACATCTTGTAACTTAAGTAAGATCTACTAGTATTCAGGTATTGTGGCATCAAATAATTCCAATATAAAATTGTGTGCGACGGAACAGGGGAAATCACTTTCTTGCCTAGAGCCTTGGCAGGTGATCTTCATGTGATCGATAATATCTACCTCCTGAGTCAGCTGAGTGATGGACATTGTACTATCTAACACCATGTAAATAACATATATATAATATAGTGGGGGTACGTAATTTCGCACACTTTCGGTATGTATTTAAATACATTTCCATCAAATCAATTTCAAATCAAGAAAGAATATATCTCACATAATGTAAACAAGGTGGTGAAAATGACGGGGTGTCTGCAGGTCAGCGCTGTTATTAGTTAAATACTTTAGTGGATTTGTATTCAGTTTTGATTATAATTTGATCAAATAATATTTCCCCTAACTATTTGCATATTCACATCCCAATCAACAACTGAGATTATTTTAAATAAAATATTTAATCACCCGGTATCCATTGTATTGGAAGAGAGTCGTATCAGTTAAAAACGAACTTAATCTGAAAAGAGGTATTTAAAATGGCAAAAGTTCCACTAAAGTTTGGCATTAGTGAACATATAATAAAATAAAAACACAGTCCTCGACCACTTGAAGGGAAAACGCAAAAAAATCGTCAGGTGCGCGAATTATGTGCGAAATTACGTACCCTTGCTCTACTGTAGTCCTAATTATATAAGTGACAGTGACTGGTTCTCCTTTAATATACTTATCATTTATGATTATTAAATGTTGATTTTATTGTGGCACATAACCGCAACATACCAAACCAACTTGCGGCAATATCTTCTTCTGGCTCGTTTTGTAGAACATTTACTATTGAACGAGAGGTCAAGGGTTGACCATATTGAATGACTAACTAGCATTTATACACAACAAACTGATCGTCTTTACGGTCAACTTCATCCATTGCAAACGTACAAAAACTTACCTATTCGTCGATCGTCTACTGCTTTCTCTTGATGTCGATAAAATGATTTATATATCTCAATACCAATCTGAAAATATCATGTCCGTCATTCCGAAGTGTCTAGAACTTAGTAGAGAAATCTGAGCTGTGACACCTTTCTTTGTTTACGGAAATGACATCATGCATCTAAAAACGGAAACGGATGCAAGGGCCAAGAGCATATTTAACACTAATAAATATATATAGGCCTACTTAATTCAAATTATGTCTCTGTATTGATTAAATTAGTAATTAAATATGGATCATTAAATGCGGAAATGTGACGTCAAAATACAAAAATAAACAACGCACAAATATAATGTTTTGAAAATAAATACATTCCGGATGGATTTTGGAATCCGCATTGGTATTTAGAATATTATTGCAATATCCGTTGATTTTACGAGAGCGCCTTATTTGAAAGTTCCAAGATTACAAATCTGTAAACGTCACTATGGGAGATGATTCGGAGTATTTCATGCACACTGAAGACGAAAGATTGAAATCGTTCAAGAAATGGCCATTCAAGACAGGAAGTTGTTCACCGGCAAAGGTATACAATAACATTTCCGGGGACAGATGTATCTGCTCGTTCCCCTAATTAGCTTCCAACTGTTCAACCACAGGGACATGTCTAGTCTTATATTAAAAAATAGCCAGAAATACCTATATATATATTGACTTAGACTAGACATGCCCCTGTGGTTCAACAGTACAGTCTCTGAAATTAGCTCATCGTGGTACAAGTGGGGGAAGTCGCGATCGGGGCGTCAGATGTTTTGTCCGTGCTCATCATTTTTAGATTTTACAATAAAAAGAAGTATGGAATCAGAGATCTATGGTGGAATATACATGTTGATTACTGAAACTTGAATGACTGCGTTTCCATTTGGAACAACATGACAAAAAATACCACAAAGAGCAGCACACTATGTAAAAACAGACATATACTACAAACTACAATGGCCAACACTACAAACACAACGCTTTTGCACAAGAATAAATTGATTGTTACAAATTGTACATCAAATTGTTGCTTTTGTAACTTGAAAGAGAGTAGTGTGCCTTCACCGGAATCAAACCATGCCAATGACCCTCAGCTTACTGGTCCACCGCTCTACCGACTGTACTAAAGGGAAATTCTTCCTCCTAGCATGAAGCTAGAAGGCGGTAATATCGCTATGTACAGTCCAAGATGTCTCTGGTACAGTATATATGTACACTATTTGCAATTAAAACCTGCCACCCCCAATATAATTAAAATTAGTCTAGTAATTTCCGCTCCTCTACAACGCTCTATGATCACTGCAATATAAGTAATTAGTATTGTATTGCAGGGTATAGTAGAGGAGGGGAAATTACAAGTCTAATTTTAATAGATTAGATTGACTACTTCCCCCTTTCAAATGTGTTTATGCCAAACACACATCAACCCAGGTTCTACTTCCAATAAAGCCTCTCATTCGCCTTTAGCTTGCATTGGAGTGATCAACGGCACCAAATGTAACAGGAAAGAGAGTAGTGTACATGTGCCTCCACCGGGGATCGAACCAGCAACCCTCGGCTTACTGGTCCACCGCTCTACCAAGAGTGCTAAAGGGAATTCCCCTTAGCACGAAGCTAAAACGCAACCATATCACTATGTACACTATTTACAATTAAAACCTGCCACTCTATAAACCCAAATCATATTCTCACTCCCACAGACCCCCGAACGTGACATGCATACCCTCACACATACAAGCATATTCGGCTACAAAAGACACTTACAAATATTGAGTCTTTCCACAAACAGTAACATAGCGAAATCTCCTTCCAATACCAATAGCAGCACAACACTAGAGGACTGACTTCAAGGCACACATTCCCTATATACAGCCCTTGAAGCCCTCATTACTCTCTAAAATATATGCCTGGTTTTTTTTTAACCTTTAATCTATACTGTACCTATACAAAATATAATAAAAAAAACCACTGTAAATAACCCCCTTTCACGCCTCTGTATTATGACCCCTGATCATGAGGGCATAATGATATAGCCCCTGTAATCTAAAGAAAAAAATAGTTGGGCAAATATTACTTTATTACAATTATAGCGATATAATAGCTATTTATAGCATTACCAGCCTGGCAAAACAAAAAATGGGGTAAAAATGCATACATGCAAAACCAACAACTGAAACTTGCTGGGGATGATGTTTATAAGCAACATTTAAACATGATGCAAACAATTTTGACTTGAAACACAAGAGTACCCGGGTAATTATTTACATGTACTTGATTAACTGAATAAATTCCGATCAAAACTACTTTCAATGTGTACGAATTAGAACATTATTGAATGAAAGTTTTGAAAATATCAAAATAACAGTAGGTATTAAAAATATCGTTTGGATTTAATTGGATATCTGCAAGGGGAAAAAAAGTCCCTATAGCTATAAACTAAAATTAATATGTCTGAGACTTTATCAAATTTAAGAAATTAAACATCTTTAAATATCTTTAGATGGAACCTGATTCATCTTAGCATTTAAATAAATCTAAATGTAAATTTGAAGTAGCCATTTATTTTTGTTACAGATGGCTGCTGCTGGATTCTACCACTGTCCAACCAAAGAAGCACCCGATGCCTGTAAATGTTTCGTATGCTTCAAGGAACTTGAAGGATGGGAGAGGAATGATAACCCATGGTAAACACTGTCTTTTAGTCATAAAGCTGATGTTTTTCATGCCTATTATATTTGTGTCTGAGTTAAGGCCCCATTAGGTTTTGGTTTGTTTTTGTTTAACGTCCTATTAACAGCCAGGGTCATTTAAGGACGTGCCAGGTTTTGGAGGTGGAGGAAAGCCGGAGTACCCCAGAGAAAAACCACCGGCCTACGGTCAGTACCTGGCAACTGCCCTACGTAGGTTTCGAACTCACAACCCAGTGATGGAGGGCTAGTGATAAAGTGTCGGTACACCTTAACCACTCGGCCACCGCGGCCCCATTATAGCTATCTATACAGGGTCCATGGACGTATATTATCGTGAGGAACATATTACCGTGACGTAAAACGGTAAGGGATATTCAAAGGTCAGTATTAATTCATATTGACCAGAAGCTTTTGTTTTTATGTGAATGAATATTACCTACAATGATGCAGAACCACAATCGCTGAAAAAGACGCTCTGAAAACGTGCCATTTTACGTCACAGTAATATGTTCGTCACGATAATACGCATGGACCCTGTAGCTATTTCGGGTTTAGTATGCTGCTTGTTTTTGCAATGAAGACATCTGATCAATATTCCCAAAATCTTTTAATCCGGTATATTAATTTCACTAATTTTGCATTTTTGTTGCATCAAAAAAATTCTCATTTTTACCCAGGTGGCGTTTTTTTTTCAAAATTTGACATTTAATCAAGGAAATAAAGAGTTATTTAGATGGGGGGGGGGGGTAAGTTTATTTCAGAAAGTCATCCTCGCCGATATAAAGCTAACCAAATGAGACCAGTCCTTAGGTATACGGCCCTAGATTGTCAGAGAATAGTAGGACTTAAAAAGAACATCCTTGAGTACCTCCTTCAATACGAGGCTCCCAATATATCAATCAATCCTCATATTAGAAGAGTTATCTATGTTGGGGTCATCAATGGTGATTTTCTGTTGTAGACAAAAATTATAACGTGATTAATTTATTACATGTTATACAATAATGAAATGCATGAGAAAATGACCATATGTATCGTAGATACCTGTGTATTACCTGAAATTAAAATCCAATTTTGTATAATTACACAAAAATGTATGTAAAAAGTAATTTTATACATAAATTGAACCCTGTCTTTTTTTTTAAAGGGATGAACACAGGAAACATTCCTCAGCTTGCATATTTTTAAACTTGGACAAACCAGTTGAAAAATTAACCATGGAGGAATTTGTTCGCTTATTAATGCAGATACAGAAGAACAGAATGGTTTGTATTTGTTGTCTTTGTCATTAGAAATTTTGTAAGTTAAACTGTTTGAAGTTGAATTAATTCAAATTCCATCTATCTGTATTTATAAATGTTGGTCAAGGGGAGATAATTAAGTTAAATTGGTAGGGTAAATAAATGCCTGAAAAAAAACCAGTTACACTATATTTTAATGTGTTATAAATATAAACTACTGATGATAAGCGATAATGATATTGGTATCATTAAAATGGACATAAACAGTGTTGGCTCAATTTTATCTGTTAATATTTACCCCTGTAAAGCCCTGTGTTTTAATATTTAAGTATGTTGTAGAGCATTTTAAGAGATCTTATAATGGATAAACTCACTGTTAGAAACATAATCATTATCATCATCTTTCCGATATCAAATCATTAGTTTTGTATTTGATGCAATAAAAGTTTTCTCATTTAATTTATTTTTTAGATTAAAAAATTTGCTGCTCTGAAGAAGGAAGTTGAAGAAAGTTCTGCAAGTGTGGAAGCCACTCTGGAGTCCTTTCGTACCTGAATGGGATTCTTGTAATTTTTAAATTATTCTGAGATAAAAACTGACACAGACTAGGATATGCCATCCTTCAATACCAGTCAGAGACAATATGATGGATTGCAATGGATCCGGTTTCCTTCCATGTTTTTTTTTTTTTTTTTTTTAAATTTTGTTTATTCATTTTCAGAAGCATGTGTCACAATCTGCATTACATGTATATGAACCTGAAGAATGCAGATTATTGATTTATAACATTGTTCAGGGGTTTAAAGTAAAAAGCCATTACGATTTTGTGCTACAGAACTCAATCAATGTAGCATAAATATTCTAAATACCTATACAATAATTGTAGTTTAAGTGGAAGAAATAGCTTCATTATTTTTACTATGGTGACATTTATTAAAAATCATATGATGCAATAATTAGAAATATTTACTTATAAATAGATATATGCTTAAATTTGCATTATATTACATTATTACCAAATACATAATCTTAGATCAGGGATCTTAGAAATTTGCATGTTAAATGAGAGTATTTTGGTAAAGATTTGTGTGATTTCTGTCCCCCAGAAAATGGAAATGTAGTTTTTTGGGGGATCTGAGTTTTTTTTATAGTTAGAGTTAGTTATATATCAATACAGGAAAATCTAGTGTGGTAATATACTGTTGTAAATTTGTCAAATTGTCACACTTTGTATTAAGGTCCCATTCTCAAGATTAATGAATCTATCCTGGATTTAAAATTATTATTTTTTCATATTTTTTGCCAATTTTAACTTTGAAGTTAAAATCTTAAGGCTGAAGTGTCTGTTTACACTATCCATAGATAGTTTCAGGCTTTTTTTTTTATCTTTTTATTAACTTGATTGATGTGTATATTGAATTAGAATTCAAACACTGAAACACTGTTTCCTTTTCTTTCCTCTGATGAATTTTTGTCTTTCTTACAATCTCTTTTTAGGCATTTTCTTCTTCTACAAATCTCTTGTCTTCTCTTTCTTTCTCTTGTTCTGTCTGCACTAATAACTGTGATATTGAAAGCATATCACAAAGGTTGGAAAATGTCAGTCACAATCTCAACACATAGGCCATACATATGTTTTATACATTCATGATACTGTAAATATACATGGCTTCATTTTCTGTCATAAGGAATCTTGATTTAAATAATTTCATGAAATATTGATCCAGATAAGATACATTCATCCTATCTTAAAATTCTCTTATAAACAAATTTTATATTGATCTTCCTGTGCCAATATTTTTGTACCTATGTCTGAAGTATCCTTCAAAATATTTGTTTTGTGTAAAACCAAGAAAAATTCAAGCAGACCAACTACGTGTCTCAACATGTCTAAATTCTGGTATTGGGGTCAGAGGAAACAAGGGTTTACCAACCCTGGAAATTGTATGCAACATTATTATGAATTTCTATGACGATACATTTCTGTAGAAAATTGTTTTTTGCTGAAATAGTTTCTGACATTTTAAATTGAACAATTTATCTGCAGGATAAACCCATGCCTGGTAATAAGCCCATCCATTTGCAGTTCATTATAAAAAGTTTTAACAAAACTTATTTCATTGACCGGCAATAAGTACATCTCCTTTTTTTTGACAACGTTGATGTGATAACACCTTTGAATTATCAAAAGGTAGATAACACGACAGAAACTGAAGTCATGTTTTTCATAGCCATTGCTTTAAATAATGGGTTAAATCACAGGGACTTGGCATAAATTTCAACCTACGGTCCATATATATATGCATAACAGTAATATGTTGAATATTGCTGGGATTTGTGCCAAGTCCCTGTGGGTTACATGCCAATATATGTATCATCATATGATTATGTAACATTCTTTTATAATTTGTAAAGTTGAGAATAATTATGACAATAAATATTGCTATGTATAAATAATTTTGTTGTGATTTCTTTGTTTACCCACAGGGGTTTGTAATGAATGTTTATGATAAAAATCAAAAATAGAGCCATGAGCCATGATATTTAAGGATTAAACTGTCTTTTTGTGGTGTCTATGGTCGATATAGATGCCAGAGCCAACAAACATGTCATATTGTGCGCTAAAGCTCATGCATCTATAGCGACCATAGACACCAAAAAAAGACAGTTTAATGCTTATATTTACATTCTCGACATATTCGTTTTGTTATTTTTGAAAATTAAAATTGAGTTAGCATAAAAAATGCCAATATTCAGCGATTTGGTCAATGGGGTTCGACAAATAGAACAGCCTATTTTTTCAAAATTTATTTGTCACGTGCAGATTGGCAAACAAAAAAGTGCATTGAAATAATACGAAAAAACAAAGTTTGTTCATTTTTTTTTTATTATTTGTGTAACAATATTGTATAAAATGTCTTTTTGATACTTTTTAATTAACATAAAAAACGATTTACAATTTAGTTCCGGTGGGTGAATATATTCATGCGCGGCATGGATTGATGTCACGTTTTGGGTGTCAATTATGGTCACATAGACTGCAAATCTTTTTACTTAGTTTATATCATGGCTTTGCCGCCAAAATGTAAATATATACATATATGCTGATCATGGCTCCATTTTTGATTATTCATTACAAACCCCTGTGGTTCACCTGGCCAAGTGGTGCAAATGTTTTACTTACAACTTCCCAGTAAAAAGTTGTTTTGTTTTTGTTTTCTTGATTATTTGCCCCATGAATTTTTGTTTGTTTGTTTGTTTGTTTGTTTGCTGGGTCTATCGTCCCATGAACAACCAGGTTCATTTTAGGCAGGGTCTCCTTGTAGTAGCTGGTGACTACCTCACTGAACAACATACAGGAGGTCAATCTCATTCCATCCAGCACACTTAGGGTAAGGTGTCATGCCCAAGGACACAACCACAACAGCACAGACCAGCCTGTTTTTCAGCTTCCCAAGACACACACTGCAACAGGTAGTGAGAGCCGAACCACCTCCTCAGACCTTCACCAGAGGTTACGTTGCCAAAGCTCTAAATGAATGAGATATCGCTGTCCTTCTCAGAAGCCATGCAACCTAGGATGATGATATTGAGAAGAAGCATGCTGGGATGAAGGCCTATTTAGTTTGTTCAAATGAATGACCTTTACCTTATTTCAAAGTCACAGGTTTTGACAGTTGAAATCATAAAATGACATCTAATGATCTTTTCAATAACAAAGGGGCCCAGTATGTTTAGTTTGTTCAAAAGACTGACCTAGAACCAAGTTCATGGTCACAGGCTGTCAAATTTCTTCTCAATAACCAAGAGTCCCAGTGTCATGATACAAGGCCAGTAGCATGCTTGGGTGAAGGCCAAACATGTGTATAGACACAAAACGGTATTAAGTAAAATTATTAAAAGAAAAACACACATGCACAACTTCAAAATGTCTGTGAGACATAAATGCCCCTGCGGTCACTTGATACCCAGAAACACCAGTCAGAAGTATACTTATAATCGATCTTTGTGTAGAGTTTGATAAAAATCAAATCAATGAAAGAATATGTAGTTACTAGGTAAGATTGAAACAGTTTTCAGTGATTTTCAATATTTAGCAAAAGTGGCCTTGACATTGAAGAAATGTCAATAGCATATTCAAACTTTGTAAAAGTTAGGTGTTAAAATTGAATTGTAACGGGACAGAACGGAAATTGGCAACGTTATATTAGTAGTATTTCGTTCCCACACAATAATATTTCGTTCCCACGCAATAATAATTCGTTCCCACACAATAATATTTCGTTCCCACACAATACTATTTCGTTCCCACGCAATAATATTTCGTTCCCACACAATACTATTTCGTTCCCACGCAATACTATTTCGTTCCCAGGCAATAATATTTCGTTCCCAGGCAATAATATTTCGTTCCCACGCAATAGTATTTCGTTCCTACGTAAAAATATTTCGTTCCCACACAGTAATTTTTCGTTCCCACGCAATAATATTTTTTATATGATGTCTGTTCCCAGCCACCGTACCTTGTTCCTCTTCTTTGCAAAATGAATGAAACACGGGGACTTGGGACGAATGTCTACTTCACTCTTGCAACGTGGCAGGAAATATTGCAGTCTTTAGACTTTGATTGACTTGGCACATGTACGACTTTTGAATGTGATTACTTTGAGACGTAGTCGGGTAGGACTATTTTCTTATCTACTTTCACATTGTTTATGCATTCGCCGTCGTAATTTTGCAGTAATGTTAACTTACACTTTTACCGGCAATCTCAGCAATATGAAAATCGTGATATGCAGATATGCAAATTAGAAAAAAGAAAGAAAGAAAACGGATAACATTATCTGTGAGCCCATGCGTTTCACCAACTCGGTCAATATTGACAAATTGCATCAATTTAGTCAACATGATATAGGTCAGGTTGTAAATATATTTATTACACCGAAGTAGAAATACTTGTACATATAATTGTATGTTTAGTTTAAACTTTGCTTTATTTGTCAATTTCGATTTAACGATATTTCTACCACAATACCCCGTGTTATTCAACTCTCAGACCATCAGTTAATCATTACAGCTGTTGATTAACAATCTGTTTATACCACACGTGGTATAAACTCTGTACGCATTTTGATTGGCTAACACGGTGAACTTTGACCCAAGCCGCAATTGTTATTGACGTCATCAATAATCTAATGACGTCACATCACCGGGTCCCGGACGTCACCGGTACACTTTATTTGCATACGCGAATATTATACTTGGCCACGTTTCCCTTTGATTCAAGCCGATATTATTGTGGTAGAAACAGGTCACACGGCTCGTGATTGTTGGATATGGAATTTATTTCACACTCGTAAGTTATTTTTTAAAAGATGCAAAAAACACTCGCTAAAGCTCGTGTCTTTTGTAACTTTTAAAAAATAACTTACTCGTGTGAAATAAATTCCATATCCAACAACCACTCGTTGTGTAACCTCTATTTCTACCACAATACCCTGTGTTATTCAACTCTCAGACCATCAGTTAATCATTACAGCTGTTGATTAACAATCTGTTTATATTTACATTTGGTGTGGCAATGCCCTTATATATTACTAGTAAATCCCTACCAAAAGCAGCTTCATCTATGAGAGTATAACTGAAGTTGCCCTGAGGGCGTATGAATATCTCACTTATTATATACTTGTAATTTTTTTATTTTTGCGATTCATTAATAGAACGTAAATATAAGCGATAAACTGCCTAGATGCGGCAGACCTACTGGTATAACTGCCACATGTGTCACAGACAAACAATCATGGTGCGCTAGCGCGCACCATTCAGTTTGTCTGTGACACATGTGGCAGTTATACCAGTAGGTCTGCCGCATCTAGGCAGTTTATTGCTTAAATACCACACATGGTATAAACTCTGTACGCATTTCGATTGGCTAACACGGTGAACTTTGACCCAAGCTGCAATTGTTATTGACGACATCAATAATCCAATGACGTCACATCACCGGGTCCCGGACGTCACCGGTACACTTTATTTGCATACGCGAAATTATACTTGGCCACGTTTCCCTTTGATTCAAGACGATATTATTGTGGTAGAAACAGGTCACACGACTCGAAGTTGTTGGATATGGAATTTATTTCACACGAGTAAGTTATTTTTTAAAAGTTGCAAAAAACACTCGCTAAAGCTCGTGTCTTTTGTAACTTTTAAAAAATAACTTACTCGTGTGAAATAAATTCCATATCCAACAACCACTCGTTGTGTAACCTCTATATATCTTAGAATATTTATCATATAACTTGCCTGCTCTACTACGTAATAAGGCCATGTCATTAAAACCGTAAGACACGTGTAATGACGCTACTGTGACGTCATAGTTACTTTTTCATCGTCGTACAGTTGTCTCTTAGAGAAACGTCATCCGAGTCATATATACCCTCGCTTTATATGGTTCTAAGGAGGTGAAGGAAATAAAACCTAGAAAATGTCTATAAAGAAATAGCAAGAAATCATATATTTTATTAAAAACAAAATAGATATTTCATAAACCTTTTTTTTTGTTTTATTTATTAAAGCCACATACTCCCTAACAACGGGGGTGAACCTCAAATTCTAATTGCACACATATGTATTAATGGCAATCCAAGATGCTCATTCACGCTCTCCTAACATTAAAAATGACCACTGGCCTGGACGCTTGACCGGGGGAGTCCTTGAGGCATCAGTGTATTACAAGAAATATCTTTTTACAAAAAAGATAAACGGCATACATGTAGTTTTAATGCTGGTGGTTTTAATGTAAAATTGCTGGTGAAATAAATCAACGGACTAATGCGTTTCAGCACGGAAAAAAATTTATATCAGTTTGAATCATTTTTGGTGATAATAAGACTGGATTTAAATCAGGTACATAACTTTATCAATGTGTCATTTGAAAGGATACATCCACTTATTCAGCTTGCATTCAATCTTAACTTTGTTTCGTTTTTAACTGCATATCTGCATTTTGCACCTACCGCTACATTAACCAATCACATACTTCATCTTGACCAGTAACGCCGCCTGTCGCGACATATCCGGGGCCAAAAGAATATTATACGGCTATACCGAAACATTTATATTTATCACGAAAATGTCAAGGAGTCGAGAACGAGGCTATAACAACGTGCACTGCATATAAACTACACACATGGCCATTGTTTACATATCGAGCATACCTGAACTTTGCCTAATAACGCTTTCATTAACACATTTACAGAACGTTCGCGTAATATCCAGGTAACTGAACAAAATAAACAAACATACTTTACAATTAAATACTTGCTTTTAAAATTAAATTTATGTAGCAATATGCATACAACAAAACATGGTACTGGAAAATTGGACAGAGATAATAGACAAGGGCGGGGAGCTTGATGTTATATACATGGATTTCATGAAGGCATTTGATAAAGTGCCACACCAACGTTTTTTGAGGAAATTGTCAGGATATGGTGTTAGCCTTCAGGTTGTTAATTGGATAAAAGACTTCTTAAGAAATAGATGCCAGCGAGTAATAGTCAACGGAGAATCCTCTAAATCGTACCCGGTAATGAGTGGTATCCCCCAGGGAAGTGTATTGGGCCCAATATCATTTGTTGTATATATCAACGATCTACCAGAAATATCAGTGTCCCAATCGCCGCTCTTTGCTGATGATACCAAATTATACAGACAAATACGCAATAGCGAGGATGTTAAAATACTCCAGAACGATTTGGATAATCTTCAAAATTGGTCCGACGAATGGCTACTGAAATTCCACCCTAATAAATGTAAAGTTCTTTCGCTTAAAACAACTCAAAAACGAAAATACTATATGGAAGGATCGGGAGGAGAAAGAATCCAACTGGAACATGTCAAGAACGAAAAGGACATTGGTGTCACCATAGATGAGGATTTAAACTTCAAAACGCACATACAGTTAATTGTCAATAAAGCTAACAGTATAGTTGGACTGATAAGAAGATCATTTGTGTATCTGGATGAACTCATGTTCAAAATGCTATTTAAAGCTCTAGTTAGACCCCACCTTGAGTATGCTGCAAGTGTTTGGAACCCATCAAAAGTAAAAGATATAGAACTCATTGAAAATGTGCAGAGAAGGGCAACAAAACTGACCCTGGATTTAAAAATATATCGTACCCGGAACGGCTACAACGGTTAAATCTCCCAACGCTACAGCACCGTAGGACCAGAGGAGATATGATTAACGTTTTTAAGATAGTAAATAACATATACGATAGTAGAATAACTCAAAACTTTTTCCAAATGGACAAGATGAGTAGAACCAGAGGTCACGATAAGAAAATATTCAAAAGCGATGTCGTCTTGATGGGAGGAAACATTTTTTCAGTTACCGAGTTATTGATTTATGGAATAGCTTGCCACAAATTGTTGTCGATGATGATTCTGTCATAAAATTTGAAATAATGTTAGATGATCATTGGAAAAATAAACGTTATTATTCATGAATGTACAGGAACTAATATAAAGCCATTAATTACATAGGAAATATTTATATTATACTATGTATTGATATTGATATAGAGGCTACAAGCCTGCGTCCATTATTTATGCTAATAAATCCTAATGCTAATAAATGTAACTTGGCTCGTCATATAATTTTAATCGTGATTCAGAAATAATTATGCATTCCTATGCAACTTTATAATGGAACTTTCATTAAACTGTTAGCCCTGCCTCGTCAGCAATATCAATGTCTTTTTTTAATAATAAATGAAATTTAGCTTTATAATTTTAGTCTGGATTTAAACATTCAAACTAGAGGAGGGGTAGAGAGAGATATATACATTATAGTTCCAGAGTTCGATAGTCTCTGATAGTTCTAATAATTTAGATATTGAATACCAGAATACCAAGCTGGAATTAGTGACGTGAATTTACGTTCCTTTAATAACCATGCAGACATTTTCAACTTCTTTATTTATGTGCCCATTCCACGTGTCACGTCATATTGAACATTATTGATTGGCGTCGCCGTTGCCCTCAGGCACACACGGAAGCACGTGGCAATGTTTATTTACGGAAGCCAGGTGCATTGTGGGAAATAAAGGGCTCGAAATTCAAAGCAAGATGGCTTCGTACGATAGTCTTCTCGACAGCCCAAGATTCAATGGATTCCAGAGATCGATTCCACTGAGAGCTTCCAAAGTTCATCTAGGTAATGTTTAATATAATAAGTGATTAGTCCGATAGTGGACCATATGATTATTACACTAGAACTGATGGAAAGACTGGGAAATCATAGCAATTTAGCAGGTGTTCTTTTAGCTTCCAGCTACAGTATATAATCGTTTTTCATGTGTCGATATATGAAGTAATGTGCCAATATCTGCGAATATATGCCTGCTATTGTCCTAGCAATATAACTGAAACAGATACAACCTATGGTTTCCAATATTAGCCCCATTTCTCTTTCAGAGGCGAGGTCAATGTCAAACTGAGCAAAATAACAAATGCTATCCATCTACGTGTAGATGGGTGATGCATTGGGTTTCATCATAAGTAGTTGGCATAGTTCACTGTGTAAAGTACATGTCTCAGTCAGGTCGTATGTAGAACACTGAAATATATCTCAACAATATTTTTGGGGACTCAATTGCAAGTATAAGTACATGGGATATCTTTAATAAGGATTGGACAAGATGATAAAAGTGTTCTCTAGATCTAAAAAAACAAACAAACAACGTGAAGCTGTTTGTGTAAAGAGTGCACTCCAGTTTTTTTTATCTTATTAAAAAGAAACCATGAATTTATCATATCTTTTTTAATTAATCCTTACAATTTATGTGTTTAATTTATTACAACAATTAAAGCATTTTTCTGTGACGCAATTAGTTTGCCATTAATTATATATAACCATATGCAGGCAGTTTTTCCAAATTTCCTCTACTTCAGCTAGCGAAAGGTCTCTGGCTATATTTTTGGTTCTGACACCAACAGACCTTTAGCAACTGAACCCTATTTGACACTTCGCAAGTTCCGCCATGATTTCAGGGCGGGAAGAAAGTGAACAATAATATCGGTATGCATAAGTCTAAACTTGGTGACACTGGTGTGTACTTCCCATTTAATCAGTCCAGTCACTAATTCACACCAAATTAATAATACTTTGACACAAAACACTTTGCTACACCATTCCACAACTTCACGTAACCTATTTCGAAAATGGCAAACATGATCCTGACCAAGTGTTGTGGATGTTAAGGAAAGGAAGTCAACAAATTGTTGTTGTTTTCATTCTCCTAAAAAAGTTTCATTGCAGCCACTGCAGCCATTTTGTAACATGATTCTGCAATCATGGTTTTCCTGAACAACACCTTCTTTTCATGTTCCACCAGTGGGATTCAGCTCTGACATACCTGAGATGGTCCTGACCAAGTGTTGTTATTTTTCCGGATTGGTCAGAAATCCAAGATGGCCATCATGACAGCCATCTTGAAAAACTTATTTTAAACATCTCCCAATCTGATTAAAATCAGCTGTTACATGGCAACGTTTACTATGCACTACGCCTGAACGTTCAGGCGTAGTGCATAGTAAACGTAGCCATATAACAGCTGATTTTAATCAGATTGAATTTCTCTCGTTCTGCTTGTGCCATTAAGCTGGAAATTGGTGAGGTTGTTAAGGAAGGGGAGCTAACAAAATGCTGTTAATTTTCAGCCTCGTAAAATCTTTGATATGGCAGTTACGTATATGGCAGCCATTTTGTAACATGATTACACAACCATGGTTTTCCTGAATGTATTTCAAACTTCTTCTCAAGTTCTACTAGTGGCATTTAGCTCAAATTTGGCTTACAATGATTCTGCGATGGTCCTGACCAAGTGTTGTTATTTTTCTGGTCGGTCCAAAATCCACAATGGCAGCCATGGTCAACAACAGTGCTTCTATACTTGCTGCTGAATATATATGCCAATAGTACAAGGGTCTTTAGAGTCAGAATACCGTTAAGGCCTGTGGTTCTCTTGATCATGAAGGAAGGTTTTCAATTCCAGTTAAATCCTCATGACTCATGTCATTTTTTCATCTATTGCTGTTGTATGTTATGGGCCCGATCATTGGTTTTTATCTAAAATTAATCAATTTCAAAATATTTCTAGCGACATCAAT
This sequence comes from Pecten maximus, assembly GCF_902652985.1. Classification (NCBI taxonomy): domain Eukaryota; kingdom Metazoa; phylum Mollusca; class Bivalvia; order Pectinida; family Pectinidae; genus Pecten; species Pecten maximus. The sequence goes on along the minus strand of NC_047019.1, from coordinate 4,221,200 downwards.
GTTATAATAAAAAAATTATTTGAGAATTTTTCATGGTGGTTTCCCGTTTTCAAGAATAAATCTCATATTTTGTTTTCTTCAATAGTCAACAAGGTCTCGCAGATGCTTGTTTGACTGCTTGTAGTATGTAGGACTAAAAAGAAAAGGCAGATTAGTTTGTTCGATCAACCGGATATCAGATAGCCAAGGTTTGGCCTTTATGTTGATGTTTAAATATTTAGATCTCATCTGATTTCCATCACTAGCATGGGGCCATGGTGGCCGAGTGGTTAAGGTGTCCCGACACTTTAACACTAGCCATCCACCTCTGGGTTGCGAGTTCGAAACCTACTAGGGGCAGTTGCCAGGTACTGACTGTAGACCGATGGTTTTTCTCCGGGTACTCTGGCTTTCCTCCACCTCCAAAACCTGGCACGTCCTTAAATGACCCTGGCTGTTAATAGGACGTTAAACAAAACAAAAAAAAAGCTGGAGTTATGCCACACAAAATAGTATTATGCAACCATGATACTATCCACATATATAGGACCTCAGACGTTGCATAAACATTGAGCTCCATATTTTAATGCTTTTCATATGTTGACCATGAAATTTCCAGACTTACAAAATTTCAATAAGTGCGTACAGGCCACACATCCACTATTTGAATTTTAGTTCCAAAACTTTTCACAAAACTTCAAAGCATTCGTACAACATTGAGGCCCAAAATAAAATGAAATTTAGTTGGCATTGACCGACCGACTGGGAAATTATCTGCCAAAATTTCATTTTTTTTTTAAATTTCAGTTCTTGTTTAATTTGTGTATTAGAAACTCGGTCAATAAAGCACTTAAAGAGCATGTAAACTTTATAATTGATCAAGTGCTTCAAGGACCGTGACATATTCTTCAAAGTGTTTATGTGTTAGTTTTAATTTTATGTTGAAATAAATATTTATTTTCGTTATATTATGTTTTCTTGTGTAAATTTCATAAACTAAAAAAAATCCATTTTGAAGCTAGAGAAAAAAATTAAATATTTTCCCTACCTACCGACCCAACTTTCAGAGATGTGGGTCGGTCAATGCCAAACACAATATATCATAACTTTAAGGTTGGCCTGAATGGCAGATCCCAAACCAGGGAAAAAAGTATTTCTCAAGTAACTTTTGCCATAATCACTCATATAGCCCGATAAGTGATTAAGGCAAAATGATTGAACATCATAATCTGATACATCAAGCTGAGACTCAGGACTTTTTCTTAGGGTTTTTCTGGGGATTTTTGGGGCTGTTAATGGACCCCATTCACAAAATATGCTGCTAAATCTTACAAAATCTTTCCTAATTCCCAAATTTTCTTCCCAAAATGAAACCCGATCCCAAACCAGTGGGAAAAAGGCTAAAGTCTCCTCTTTTCCTACAGTTAAACAAGAAAGGAATTTCTTTTGCTCTAATGGCTTGTTACTGTATTATATACGTATACCCGGTACTCGGTAGATGCAACCATTAAAGGGAGATAAATAAGTCTGAGTTCAGCTTGATGACTTCGAAGATTGGTTGTGTTTGGTATTGTTTAATGTCCCATG